>NC_048595.1:458705372-458767872 GCF_003668045.3 Cricetulus griseus
ATGCTGCTACTACTACATGGGAAAGGTGACAGTGGGACCCATGAGGCCTATACCTGCAAAATGAAAACCCACATCTTCCTGCCTAGGTTCATAGACACTAAATGGTAACTTCTGTTTCCAAATTCAAGCTCTTCACACTGCTAACTATATGTTAGGGAGACACTTCACTAATCGCCTGATTCCCTCTCCTGTTGTTATGTTTTTTTCCAGTGTGCCTTTTGTTCTAACCCTCTTCTGGCCTGGCTTGCACTCAGCTGATGCCTCTCGAAGAGGACAGGACATTGCCTGTGCTGCTTCTCTCTGCATAGATGAGTGTGCTTGGTCTCTTGTTGGAACCGACCTCTAGCTAGTGCCTTTGAACACCACATTTGGTCCCTTTCTATGATCCTTTAGTCTTGCATCCAATCTTCCTCCTTAATTGATGTGTCTACCAGGACCCATGTCTCTTTCATCGGACAAAAGTGTATTTACTCAACAGTTAGGATATGGCCATGTTGTTGGCAATGAAACTTACGATCAGTTTTGTTCAAGATAACATTTTTTCCTATTGATTTCCATAAGTTAAATTTCATGCATGTAACTGGATGGCATCTTGGAAAGTCCTTTTATATATGTTCACGAGCATGTGTGTTTTGTGTCAAAAGGGTTTTTTCCCCAGAACTGCTTTTTCTCTTCAAACTTACATTGCAAACTCTCAAGATGAAGGTGAAATTTTCCCTCTGCTTTAACTGACCTTCATTAAGAAAAGACCACATAGAAGTACTTAAGGAAATTATTTTCACTGCTGTTGCCAGTTCTTGACACTTTCTAGTTCATATTTGTTTTCCCATGCCCTTTATCCTTTAGTGGTCTCTCATTAACTGTCATGCTAATGCTAATTCAAGATGTCAAAGTTGATCTAGTCTCTTTGGTACTTAAAACCTCTTAAAATGCATCAATTCACATAATCCTCAGATCTCCCATTTTATGTGGTAACGTCTTCTTTTCATCCTGCGCATCTATCACAGACTTCAGAGGCATTTACCCTACTCAGAGATATTTTAGCTTTTCAAAGTTTGTTTGAAAACTGGTTCAGAGATAGCCACATTACATCCGAGTCTAAGTTACCCAGAGAACAGAGAGATTATTATTCTCTGTTGTGTTGACACCATCATTTCTGCATCCTGATATTTCATTAACTCCTCTTGACAGCTACACAAGTAATAAACCCATGTCAAGTCCACGTCACACTCCTTATAGCTTGTCTCATTTGCTCTGTTATGTCTCCATGCAATATAATGTCAGAGCAAGCTTCCCAGGTCCCATGTGGCTGAGCTTTGACACGTTGTACAGACTGCTGTTTTTGAAACGAAAGTGTTGCCCGATGACAAAATTGAGACAAGACCATCCAGACCATTCATTATGGAGTTTCCTAATTTGTGACCCCTTTCCTGGCCTTACCTGCTATTGTCAAGTCCATACTTTTCAGATTGAACTCCAGGTCAGAGGAGTGCTGCTGAGGGGCAGGAGGACATGCTCTCTGTTTCTTCCCTTTCATCCCTATGAGTCCTCTTATGTGTAGAAACTAATCAACGCTCCCTTAACTGATGCAAAGATTCATCCAGTCAAACATCTCTTTTGAGAGCTAAGACATTTCACTCTTTACTGGAATAATATCAGTTGGGAACCTGCCACAGATGAGTCACCCAGTCAAGTGGGAAGGAAACTTAGGAGCTTCCTTAAGATTGCCTTATTGCAGCACACATCTGCCATTTTATTTTTCTTAAAGATAGATTAATGACAATTTGTCCTCATTAGGTACCTGCCCAATTTGTATAATCAAGAATCACTTGTCTTCTTACAAAGATCCATTTATTTTGTTGTTGTTTGTTTGACATAGGATGTCACTTTGGAATTCCAGTTGGCCTAGAACTCACTGTGTAGACCAGACTGGGCTAGAACTCATAGAGACCAGCCTGTCTCTACCTTCTGTCTCTGGACTATTGGAATTAAAAGCATGTACTACCAGTCCTGTGTATTTTACTTTTTAATTAATTTATTTATTTTATATAAACATACCTTACAGCAGTGAGGAATACTGTTCGTTTGTATTGATTTTCATTTCTGTCTTTAGGAATTACTTTTTGTAAGACTGTCCTCAAACTCATAACTCTCATGCCTCAGTCTCCTAGAAACTTGAAAATGGCAAGGTATTTATAACAAAATGGAATGATTTCTTAGAGTTCACCAAATGGACTTTCTTTTTTAGTATTTTCTCAAGTGGATTTGGCATCACTCTGTACCCCTGGCTTGCAGCTTCTTGAGTGTTCACATTGAAGGTGTCAGTCACCATACCCAGCTAACCAACTTATTTTATCTGTTTTACTCAGAGGAAATCTTTTCTGTGATACACAGAATATACATGTAGCAAATGAACATAAATATACGTATATTTTTATATTTACATGTATTTCATGTATATAGATGTCTCCATGTATCACTCTTAAGACAATGAAGAACTGAGTTGTGAAACTTTAAGAAAAGTCCTAAACACATAACCCACAGATCAGTGGCTGTCCTTTCTTCGACTAGTGACAAGGAAGACAACAGAAAAGCATTGTGGTAAACAGAAAGAAGGCTAATTATGACAGTATGACCAGTTCCAATATAAATCTCTTGGATGGGCCGTACTTTAAGGAATTTGAAAGCAAATTAATTTAAAAATTCACAGTTGTTGCACTCTACTACACATCTGTTTTTTATATTACATAACAGTAGCTGCCTTAACCGCATCCACATATTCACACACATCATCAATACTTGGGCATGGTGGTGACGGTTCACAGTGAGTGTCTGTTTGACAGGATCTAGGTTCCCTTAGGACACAAGCTTCTAGACATGCACTTGAGGTAGTTTCTGTATTAAGTTAATTGAAGTATGGATACATACTTTGGATGTAGATGGTGTCATTTATGGGCAGTGAAGGGGTTGCGTCCTGGACTAAATTAAAGGAGAAAGTAGAATGAACATTAGTGCTCAGTACCCTCTGCTTCTTGGATATTGCTATATGGCCAGCTGTCTAAATTCCTGCTGCCATGTTGTCTCACACAAACCCTTACATCTTTGTTGCTTTGTAGTATAGTTTGTTCTAACAATATATATATTCTCTCAGTTATGGAATCCCAGCACTCAGGAGACTGAGCCAGAAAAATTATTGAAAGCCCAAGGTCATCTTGAGCTATGTAGTGAATGCTAGGCTAGTATAAAAGACCCCATTTCATAACACTCCTTAATGAGTATGACTTGATTGGAACATCAACTGGCGAAATATTAAAGGAGAAGTAATTTAGGATATTAGCTCACTCTAGAATTAGCCACAATTGTTTCACATAAGATGTCTTAAGATATAAAATGCATTGTTTAAAAATGTAAAAAAAAAAATAAAAGATATTTCAAGATATAAACCTAGTCAGTTTTCAGGTTAGAAATAAATTTATACTTCTAGTAAGCACACAAAGAATGAGAAAAATGGACTCATGGAAAATTCAGAGGAATAAGTTAATAAAATTGGCATAAAATTTCCTGAGAACTCTTTATCAGACATAAGCCGGCTAAGTATTTCATATCAGCTCTCTGTACTTAATACTGTGAAATCCACAAGTATCTGATGTGGTCATTGGTTACTGAGCTTTCCAGTAACTGATGAGTTATTGTTAATGAGTCTTTATAAACAAGTGTGAGAGGGGTCAGTGTGGAACTGTGGGAATATCCCTAATGTGGGAGGAAACGGACAAGGGTGTCCCTTAACTCAGCACATACCCATCACACACGTACATGAAGACTTGCAATCAAGAAGGGCAGAGTTGGGAATGCATAAGTCCTACGCTTTGCAACATTAATTTATTCCCATGGTGCTTTCGTTTCCTTTGTTTTACAGGAGGCCGTGAAAGAAGAGCGCTGATGTTTTGCTCATTGATGTTTTTGAAACACTAGAAATAGTGCTGCAGTTGTCCCCAGTAAATACTTATTAGATGAATGAATGAACAATTGTCATTTGAGACCCTGATTGTTCAACATTACATCTTAATTGATTGGTGTTTTGAAAGCTTGGCAAGACTTATACATGTTTTTTTTCTAAATTTTAAAATATGCTAATATGACAGTAACATGTTTTTCATCATCACAAATGTGAAATACGAATTAAGTTAAATAGGTAGCAACAGCTAATATGCTACATTCCAAAGAAGCAATTAAAATTGTGAATTACTGAAGAATTTTAGTAGTATCATAGAAAAACTAAAATACTAACACGGCAACATTTTCTGTTATAACTCAGAACACAGTGACTTTTTAGTAAATAAATGAGGTTTTTGATTAAAAAACAGTCACCAACGGAACTCGGATTTTCAAGGTGGTAAGATAACATCAGATGGATGAGTAATAAAATATATAGATTAACGAGACTCAAGATATTGGGTTGATGTATTTAAATTCTATGAATCGTTAGTTAAATCATTGTTAAATTGGTAAATTTGTTTAAAAATAACAGATTAGTTAACATTCCCTTAGCTATATTTAAGATATTCGACACATTTAAGTCATTGTTACACTTGAATATAACAGAACTCGAAGGCTTTTTGATAGATATAATCAGGATAAAATAATTTGTTCTGTCTATAATTATGTCTGGATTTTACTCATACATTTTATCACTACAGCCAAAGTTTAATCAACGTTTTATTTTATAAAATCCACAGAGTCTTTCTCATTGAAAAAAGAAAGACTTATTTGACTTCATCTAAACATTCAAGTTGTATAAAACCCGAGATCCTTGAAGTTGGTAAAACCTGAGATCCTTGATGTGTCTTGAGTTGACCAGAAAGAATGGATGTGTTACTTTCCTGCTTCATCAAACATGGTAAAATAAAGCTGTGTAAAACTGTAAATAACTCCATTTTATGATGCACTCTTATATATATGTCAACAGCTCAGTAGCAAGCTCTCCATTCCATGGAAATAACTTAAGAGCTTCAATACTAGCATAGCTACTAAAATGCACTAAAGACGTACATCCATGGCTGCCCTTCCCACCTTGAAGCTGGTCCCTCAGATTCCCCTGCTCCCCTTCTCATTTGCACATGGCTGCTCCCCTGCAGGATTCCAGCTCTTCCAAACCAACAAGTAGATGACTGCTGGGTGCTTATAGACTCACACATAGTTGTAGAATACTTTTGTTTTGTGAGAAAGAGGCAAAGATGTTTCTCTTTTGCTTTTGAGTATTATAAATGCTTCTTAAGTGTAACCACTTAAGCAAAGAAGCATTATACTGGTGAGAAAAGAGCCTTCTTACGTATTTGACAGGGCACATTTGACAGGGCACATTTCAAGCTGCGGTTTGGTTTATTTGTCTGATCTTGAGTTCATGGCCCTCCTCCCTCAGCATCCACCACCACATTTAACTACATCTGTGTATTCAAAAAGAGAATGCAGTTGCCTAATGCAGAGTAGCTGAAGAGAATGTCAAAGAGACATGAAAAGGCCATTTCCGCTCCTATCAGAGTCTGAACAAGCTTTGCCTGGACAGTAATCAGCTCCCTAAGTAAACCCCTGTTCAGTACTTAGAGGAAGAGAAGCTGGGAAACACTTTCCAGTAGGAGCTGTAGAAAGGTGAATGCCCCTCACCTTCTAATTGAGCTGCTAAAACAAACTGACAACAGACAGGCTGTGTGGCAAAAGACATGACAGTTCATCACCTTCATGGAGGCAACATATGAAGAAGGTGAGTGCCTGGTGAGTTAATGAACTTAAAATTTAGATGTGCCCTTGTCACAGAGAGGGACCTGGAGAAAGGAAGTTATTTCTGAGGAAGAGCAAAGGAGGTTTAGGGAAATAAATGGGCCCAAGGAACAGACAAGAACCCAAACCAAATCTCCTCTGTGCATTGCAGGTAGGGAATACCTCCAGAATTGTGTTGACCTTTAATATTTAATGAGATCACAGGATGGGAACCTAAATGAGTTCCATGAGGACCAGCCAGACTTACATAAGGGTATTTGAGAGAAAGCCCCTTCTTAAGGTTGAGAAGAAAAGAAAGCATGGAAAAGTGACTTAGGTGGGTCAGAGAGACCTTAAAAATGCCTCTTTGTTCAAGGGGAATTGTGTCTGAGCCCCACAAGAGTTGAGTATCAGCAGTCTATTTCCAGGGTCTGAAACTATGAAGAAGAGAACTTAATGACTGGTGGGTGAGCAGCCAGAAGTCACATGACCAAATGCATAAGGCAAGAACATTTTGCCTCCTCCGCATTAAGTTCTGTCACTGTAATATATCTGGAAAGCTGGGTTAAAATAATAAGTGATAACAGCCCCCAAAATAATTAACACTAAATAGTCCAAAGAGGATAATGTAAAAAATAAGGTCTCTTCTGGGAAAGTGCCCTTTAAAGTAGAAAAGAAAAACTTTATGGCTCAAATACTAATCCGTTAGACATCTTTCATTGAACATATGACATATATCTTCCCACACATAAAGCCTACACAAACTATTCTTACTTGTAGAAAATGTACTAACACACCTTGAGTTCAGAGTAACCATGACATCCAAAATTGATCAGAAAAGGCAATTGATGTGTAGAGACTTCACACACACACACACACACACACACACACACACACACACCACACACACACACACACACACACACACACACACACACACACACACACACACACACACACACACACACACACACACACACACACACACACACACACACACACACACACACACACACACACACACACACACACACACACACACACACACACACACACACACACACACACACACACACACAGAGAGAGAGAGAGACAGAGACAGAGACAGAGACAGAGACAGAGACACAGCGAGAGGAAAGAGAGAATTATTTTCTATTTTCAAAATTGTTACAAATAAAAATGTAAGGATGACATGGACAATTCCACGTCTTTCCTGTAGATGCCTCAGCATTGCTGAATCATGAAGGCTTGTACTGCACCCTGGCCCCAGTCAATATGGACTCATATTTCACAATCTTCTGTATCGGCTACTTGGAAAGCAATCAAAATATCTACATGAAAGGGGGAAATCTTCCTGTTATTTTGGTGACAGAATTTCCAAGTATGAATGATAGGGAGAAATACGGAGTCAACATTTAGTAGTAAAGAATACATTTGGGCAAAGGCTGAGAGGAAGTGAGAGAGTTCTCCATGTGGATGTCTGTGTTGAGAATGTTCCTGGAATTGAGAGATCATGAGCAGAACTAGGGACACTCTTAAATTGGCCAGTGTGAGAGTGGACACACTGAGCACTAGAGACATACAGTGACCACATATCTACAATGAAAATAATGAGGGCTTTACTATCCATGAGGATGTTTTAATGCTATCAATATTAACTCAAATTTACAAACATTGAAGTCTAGCACATAGCAATTGATTATAATCTAAGATTAATTTACAAGTTTTTAAAATTAGATAGATTTCATGTTTCATGGGACAAATCTTTACAAGACTTTTGTATTAAATTTCTAGACATTATTTAGTTTTATCATACAATTTTAAGTATTCACGAGAAGGTTTTGTTCCTGGAGTAGAAACAAACCTGTCGCCAAGCATTGGTGGTGGCACTCAGGAGGCAGAGGCAGGCAGATCTCTGTGGGTTCGAGGCCAGCCCGGTCTACAGAGCGAGTGCCAGGATAGGCTCCAAAGCTACTCAGAGAAACCCTATCTCGAAAAAAACAAACAACAAAAAAGCCAAACAAACAATCAGCTGTGTACTTGGCCACCAAGCAAACTTCTGTACCTTTAAAGAGGAAAAATGCAGACAGTGTTCTGTGCAACCTGTGTGTGGCATAATACTAGAAATTAATTTGAAATAGCACTGGGAATTCACAATACGTGGAAATAACACCAGGCTCTGTAAATATTTAATGGTTTAATAAATAAGTCAAAGGGGGAGTCAGAAAATATGCTGAACAGGATAAAAGTGAAGCGGACACAGAGAAGCACAAAATGCAGATGAACTTAGATGGAATGAATGCCTAGAAAGACCTATATTTAACTAGAGGAAAATGTGAAATCAATGTCTTCCTCACTGGCCCTAAGGTAATCACGGTTGGGAAAACTTAACTAAATCTAAATAAAAGCAAAGAACTGAATAAAGATTTTTTTCAGATAAATTGGTGAAATAAGAGAAAAGAACAAAGGTGAACAAATTTGTGGTTCTAAAATATGGTTGATGGCAAAAATCAGAAAAATTGCCAGACCTTGTCTTTATCAAGAAAAAGAAGGAATCTCCAATTAGTGAACTTAGAAATGAAAGTGCAGGGGCTACCAGGATGTTTATATGGCAGGGAAATGAGCAGTTAAACACCAACAAACCGCATGACGTTGAAGCCTTCCCTTGTTGATATAAGATGTTTAGTTGTTATCTCTTAGAAGCCTGCTCTTTTCTAATGAGAGACAGAAGGGAGTGTGTCCAGAGAGAAAAGGAGGCAGGGAGAACTGGCAAAAGTAAAAGTGGTGGAAACTGTAATCAGGATATATTATATGAGAACAGAATCTTTTTTTTTTCCCGAGACAGAGTTTCTCTGTGTAGCTTTGGAGCCTGTCCTGGCACTCGCTCTGGAGATGAGGCTGGCCTCGGAACTCACAGAGATCCACTTGCCTCTGCCTCCCGAGTGCTGGGATTAAAGGCGTGCGCCACCAATGCCCGACAGAATCTATTTTTGATTAAAGGGAATTTTTTAAAAATGATTTTTAAAAAGT
This sequence comes from Cricetulus griseus, assembly GCF_003668045.3. Lineage (NCBI taxonomy): Eukaryota > Metazoa > Chordata > Mammalia > Rodentia > Cricetidae > Cricetulus > Cricetulus griseus. The sequence continues at coordinate 458,714,157 of NC_048595.1, forward strand.
AGAGCAACTGAAACTATTATAAGTAATCACTGTGGCAAAGCTGTGACCCTGAGTTGTACAAAGGATTTTTGCACACAGCCCCAAACACTAGAACAGTAACTCTTCCCAAACAACATTTAATTAGATTTTAATAAAAATTTTTAACAAATTGCACCTCAGTGGACACGGTCTGCTAGGTGTAAAACCAAATCACAAAATACAAGAAGATTTTGAAAGTTGTATGTCTTATTAATTGTTTGCATCTAGAATATGAAGAAGAAAGTCTCTTAAAATTTGATAATAAAACACAAAAATTGGAGAAGCTGTTTCTCCCAAGAAAATTGACAAGTGGCCTATAAACCCAAGAGAAGACAGTCAGTAACAGTTATTAGGGAAATTCAAATCAAGACCACAATTAGATGTTTAATGTCTAATTGGAATCGAACTCAGTCCTCACACTGGCAGGCAACTTGTTGACTCAGCCTTCTCCATAGCCTCCTTATGGATTTTTGATGTATTCTGCTAAATATTATGAATGGGGTTCTCTTTTGGCAGTTTATGAATGAGAAATCTTCAGAAACAGTTTTAACTCATTCTAAGTAGGGAAATAATTATGCCATTAAAATTACGTGAATATATGTTTTATATGATGCTGTCAATACCATTTGTTACCATTAACACTACATTAATAATTAAAATAGTGTTATTATGTATTGGTGTGCTATCATAAAATTGAAATACATTTCTCATGAGCCCCCAAATGAAAAATCAACAAGGAACACTGTATTTTCAATACAGTCACATATTTCTTAGCCTTGGGGTCTTTTGGATTACCTTCCAACACTAGAGTGTTGGTTTCCTCACTGTTTGGGAGTTAGAGACAGGTGGAAAAATGCTTCTTTGTGGGTATCCTGGGCTGAAAATGAGACATTTTACCTTGATGTATGTCCACAATTAAGCATTCTAATGCAGAGAATAGTGCCATGACCATGACATTCCTGGGAAAACAAGCTCTGGATGCCACAGTTTTATCCCGTATTACTTTTGTCACCACCTCTGGCACCTCCAGTGGAAAGCATTTGAAGTCCTGATGTTTGGGGAGCAGCATCTCTGGAGCTGGCCTAGTCTCTGTTGGCTCACTTCTAGCTGTCGCTCACCTCTGGATCATGCAATTGAATTGTGCACTGCAGGCTCCTGGCCTCTCTGTTGTGCAAAGAAGACTCACCCACTGGGGGATGGGTGTATATTCCCGGAGCCTACCACATAAACATTGTAGGGAGTGACCCTGATTACAGGTACCACTGACCATGCCTGCAGTTTAAGAGCCAGGGAGGGGCATGCAGCTCTCTTGCTAGGCTGGGCCAACTAGGAAGCATTTTCTGGGTCCATTCTGCTCAAGTGCAAACATGGTCACTGGTTCCCTTGTGTAAGTATCTTCCCCTAATAAACTACCAATTGCTAACCTATCTCTGACTATGCCTTGTATTCATCAATAAAACATTTCCTCACTGTGTGGACATTCTTACCCTTCTCTTATTCCAACCCTTTTTCTAAGTAGTATAGGTTTTCAGTATATGAATACCCTACTTACTTAGCGATAAGATTCTGCCAGCTTAAATTGTCCTTAATACATCCACGAAGGAAAGGAAGAGGTGAGTGGAGACCTCTACTGGGAAAATTGACGATATCTGCGTTCTTTATGCAGTAGGGCAGATATCTGTTTTCACGGAGAACCTGTAGAAGTATATGCATCACTGACGGTGCTTTATTTAGTATGCACGATTTCCTGTTTCTTCAGTCTCCAAGTTCTTCCCAAGCCTTATGAAGTCACTTCAACATAATCAATAGTGACATCATTGTGGTAGAATCAGGAAAGGCAAAAGCAAAGTTAAATCAGTGGATGAAGTCATTTGAAGCACTAAGAAATAGTCATGGAGTCAGGACATTAAGTGTCACTACCTCCAAAAGCCTCGAGAACTTTCACACCATTTAGTGGATGTGCCTAAACTATCACAGAAACAGGGTTAATGTGGTCAGAGACCTTGGCACTGGTCACACAAAGGAAACACCAACAAGGTTAAACCATGCCTCATATATAGTTAGCCCTTTGCATCCTCCACCAGCCACAAAGCTGAAATGAACTTTCCAAGTAAATTGTACAGGCATTTCCCCTTATCAGTATTCCCTAATCAATACAACACTTGCTACATTACAGTGCATGAATGTTGTTTAAGATACTGTGAGTGATGTCGAGATTGTTTAATGCATACAGGAGGGCATGCACAGTTTATATTCAAAGTAGTTGAGTATCCCCCAATGGTATAGAGGAAATACAACTGGGTTTTCTTCATGATACAGGCGTATGTAATGTTCACTAGGAAGGTTTGCAGTAGGGTTGATTAAATATTAATAGCTGGCCATTGATAAATTAAGTCTTCTATGATCTGGAGACTTCTTCCATTCATAACAATAATTCTCCAGTTAATTATAAAGATGATGTACCCTCTAAAGTTGTCCTATTACTTGCTAATTCATATATTGGAAATTATATAGCATTATAAAAAATAAGATCTCCACAGGAAGTTTGTTGTTAATTTCTTAAGTGGAGGTTTCCAATCAGAGTTTCATAGCAGTCACTAGAACCCTGTCCAGACAATAAAACCATAATTTCTAGAGGTTGGCATGGGTTTGGTTCTGTGCTTGAATTGTTTGTAAATCTTCCCAAATGAATCTAGTGTGGAAAAAGCTTGGAGAAGTTGCCAATAAAAAATAAGGAAGGGAGACAGGGATCCTAGAAGACTTTGAATCATGCTCTACACATTTTAAACAAGAGTGACATTTTGGAGTCATTGGGCAAGAGGGAGGGCTGCCTATGAATTCCTGTATTAGACTCAGAAAGCCAGCCATGGGGAATGGAAAATTCCCCTTTGAAAATCATTGCTCAAAGCCTGAAGAGTAAAGGGAAGAAACAAGAAAAGGCCATGTTGAGCAGGAATAGCTCATTGGGACTATGTAAGGTGTGTATCAACATCTTTGAACAGCAACAGAGGTGTACCCACGCAGAATGCCTAGCTGTCGTTCTAATGAAGAGTGTTCTGGGAACTTTGGAACACTGAGCTTATGAAAAGCTCCTGATTACTAAATTAAAATTTATTCTGATAGAAACATGTGTGAGACCTCTGTCAGAGCTTTCAGAAGCTTAATTTGGGAAGGTGTAGGCAGAGAATTTGGTGTCTTGAGTTTTCCAATTTAGTAAATAATAGATATTTCTTTCATTAAAAAGAAAAAATCCTCTCTTCCTCTGTCTTACAGGTTTTCAAGTGCTCTTTATTTCCTTTATCCTGGCTCAAGTGAACATAGAGTCTTCTTTCATACAGTGCACCCCTTCCTCCACTCCTCCAGCTCCCTCTCCTCTCTCTCTCTCTCTCTCTCTCTCTCTCTCTCTCTCTCTCTCTCTCTCTCTCTCTCTCTCTCCACCCTTCCCCTTATCTTCACAAAAGAGCAGTCATCCAAGAGACAACAACCAAACAGCACAAAACGAGGTAACAAGATACAGTAAGACAAGGCAAGGACACAGTAACCCAATAGGAGGAAAAGAGCTCAAAGAACAAGCAGAACAGTCAGACACATACCCACTCCACAGTTGGGAGTCCCACAGAAACACCTGCAAAAAGCCACACCGTATATGCAGAGGACCTGCTGCAGATTCATGCAGGCCTTGTGACGGCTGCTTCGTCTCTGTGAACCCAGAGGCGTCCTGTTTGGTTGGTTCAGTAGCCTGTGCTCTCCTGTTGCCCTCCATCCCCTCTGACTCCTACAGTCTTTCCTTCTGATTCTCTACAGTGCTCCTCCAGCTCTGAGGGGAGACACCCACTGGAGACCTCCAGGTGTACTCTCTATTCTCAACAAAAGCTTCTCTTATGAAAAAAAATACATTCAAAATCTTAGGTTAGTAGTTTTGTGTGGTGAAACAGTCAAAATGGAATATTAATTCATCAGCAGATTATTATCCTGAAAGTTTTTTACTTTGAGTTTAGAATCGAAAATCATTTGTTCTGCACCACGTATTTTAAATGCCTCCCAAGTGGTTCCATTTGTGATTTGGGGACCAATCCGATGGTCTAAGCTGCAAGTTTCTTCCTAGGAGCCATGTCTCTGGAGTAACAGCAAAGGGAGGTTTTGCTTCACATTTTACTTTAAATGGACATAGCTGCAAGGCAGACAAACAGAAATAGCATCATTGGAGGAGGTGGGGTCAGGAGGATCCCTAAATTCATGAGTTTGCCTGTGTTTGTCCTTAAGTAATGAGCTTAATATAATGGTGCCTGGTGGTGGTGACACGCCTTTAATTCCAGCATGTGGGAGACAGAGGCAGGGGGATTTCATGAGGTCAAGATCACCCTGGTCTACAGAACATGTTCTAGTACAGCCAGGGCTATGCAGAGAAAACCTGTCTCAGAAAGCTAAAAATGAATAATAATTAATAATAATAATAATAATAATAATAATAATAATAATAGTGATCTGTCTCTTGCCTGAAATGTGGAGACTGGTATTTCATGGGAGAAAGCTCTGACAGCCTTTTTGACACCGAGTTTTAACACTGAGCATTTAAATGGACAGCCATTACTACATACCTGTGAGTGCCTGATGGCCATGCGTGGTGCCGTGCTCTGTGCTCTTGTAGAGCTCAGAGGACAGCCTTGGAGAGTTGCTGCTTTTCTTCCACATTTACAAAGGTCTGAGTATCACTCTTGGTGTCCCAGTCATGCCCCCCCCCAACGAGTGTCTTTCATGTGAGCTATCTGACCAGCCTCAACCCTGATTCTTACAGCAATTAAAATTGTTTTCATATGAACTCATAAGGGTCATACCCCAAAGGGCATGGATTTCCACATGAACCTTAGAGTGATGAATGGAGCAGTTGTGGAGAGAAGGCATTTATAAAACTAAGAGTGGAGGAACAAAATCATAAGTGAAAGTCTACAGGTTTTCCCTTGCAGCACTCATGGATGGGCCCAGCACATCCCGTACATGGCATATCTAGGCTGCATCTTGCCCTGACTCTTTTGCCACTCTTAACTTCACACCAGTAATAAGATCCACAAATTATGGTTAACGTACCTTCAAAACGGTTTTGCTTTTTGGTAGAAATGCAATCAGAACCAGGATGGTGCTGTTACTTTGTTTCCCAAACAGAATATATTTCTACATTGGAGTAGCCAACATTTTAGTCAATGTTAAGTAGATGCAAAGTTGACACGTGGAAAGGCCAACGCTGGACATGACACCTATGATACTCTACTACAACTTGGCAGAAATACAACAGCCAGCAGCAGCTGTATTTGTCTCTGAAAGGATGTCCTAATATTATAACACAGACTATTCTGATTTAGCAATTTTTTAAAATATCTGTCAATCTGCACTCTGTTTTTGTCATTACTAAATAGCTCGTTAAACAGTCTCCAAAGAATCCTAGTCCATAAGAACCAAGTTGTGTCAATCTGCTTTTTATTCACTGTGACAAAATGCCTAAGAATGACTGCAAAGAGGACAAGTTTTTTTTTTTTTGTCCCTGTAGGACTTATAATTTCAAGGTCTTCCATCCATTGCCACTTGGTTATGCTGCTTTGGGCTGGTGGCATCACAGTACATGGCGTTAGCATCAGCAAAAAAACTGTTCAAGCTCTCTGCCTCTTCTTCGTTCAAGCTCTCTGCCTCTCTCTCTTCCTCCTCGCTGTCCTGCTCTGTTCTTCTGTTTCTCTCGCTAGCTTTCCTGGGCCCATAATAAACTGGTTAATAGTCTCATGTCTCATCTTGTGCCTCTTTCTTTCTAATTTAAACAAAAACCTAACATAAGGGAACTCTCCTAACACATAATGAGAATCGTTAAAAATGAAAGTAAAAGAGTGCTGGAGAATTGTGATCCACAAAGTCGAAATGCTGGAACTTGGTCAAAGCGCAATGGTCCCCATGTGGTTCACACCAATGATTGATGTGGGAGGGCCCAGCTCACTGGGGGAAATGCACTGGAAATGTATGTGATCCTGTATAGTATTAGAAAGCAGGCTGAGCAAGCAATGAAGAGCAAGTCAGTAAGCAGGCCTCTGCTTCAATTCATGCATTGAAGTTCCTGATTTGAGTTCCTGCCCTGATTTTCCAGATGATGGACATGACCTGAAAGTATAAAATGAAATAAACCCTTTCCTCCCCAAGTTTCTTTTGGTTGTGGTTTTTTTGATACAAAAAGAAAGAAAGAAAGAAAGAAAGAAAGAAAGAAAGAAAGAAAGAAAGAAAGAAAGCTGTTCACCACTTGTCACCTGGAAAATGAGACAGAGAGACAGTGTTAGGATTTCTTATCCTCATCAAGAACACACTCCCAGTCGTCTAGTTTCCTGGTTGCCTCCTAATAGTGCCTCAGATTAGGAACCAAACCTTTGGTCTTTGGGGGAGCATGTTTGATCCTGATTTCATAACATCAGCACAGCACTGAATTCAAGAACACTAAAGGTTATTATTTTCCTCCATCACCTGTCACTTCTTCAAATGGCCCCTGTCATGATCTTGAAATACATTAAATACCTTGATATGCTTGTTTTTGTTGGCATGTGGCAGACACATGAAATGTGTTATCTTTAAAACAAGAGCAGCTGCTTATGGAATATTCCAAGTTGCAGTAATTATTCCTTCTCACAGTAAGAATTTTAAATTTTAGTGTCAAATAGTCTTCTAGAAACTTAACAACACCGCTTATATTTTGGTGTAGACTGCATAGATCCAGGTGTCGTCACAAGACTGTGACTATAGCTGTCTCACAGTGTTTTACTACTAAAACTAGAAGACCGAAAGCTAAACTGGAAGTGTGAGGAGAAAAAAGGGGATTGGATTAGGACGGGTGGGGGATAAATTGCTATCCTAATGCCTGCATCAGCAATAGACTCACATTTGCCTCTATCGATGTCTGTGTCTTCCTTTCTTCTTCCTTCATTCTTCCTCCTAGTATGCTTTCAACTTGCACATACTCCTACATAATATTTGAAAATGCTCCTTTTGTCCATTTTGAAAACTGGTAAAACTACCATTGTATTTCTTTGTGTCCCCTCCACTCCTATAAAGGTAATAAGAGAGATAATGGATGGCCTCCCATGTGAGAGTACCCTTAAGGTTTTTGTTGGCTTACCTTCCTGACATTCATGTGTGTGTATGTATAGCCCTGGGGCAACTGTTAACTGCAGTCACATGTAGGTTAAACAGCAATGTGTGTTCTTAGAGGAGTGTTAGGTGATTTTTGTCACTGTGTATACATAGAGAACTCTTATCCCACTCTAGAAGATGTAGGGTAATCATAACACTGCCCCCAGTGCAGTGAAGAGACACAGTAAATAAGGAGCCTATGTTGGTGCTGCTAGTATGTCACATAGCGCTGTTTTGTGGCACATGTTTTGATACATGGAAGTACTCTCACAACTAGTACTAAGCATTATCATAATTGCCTAGATATGTAACTGTCATTTTTTTGTTTGTTTGTTTGTTTGTTTGTTTGTTTTTCTGACTGGCATTGTAGTAGACTTCTCACAGTAGTATAGCCATGAAATCATGAGTGGTGCATTGCCCCCTGAACTATGAAGTCTGCATCACTGGCAATGGGAGTTGTTTGACATCATTAATCATAGTCTTGGGGAAACTTCATTCTCTCTCTCTCTCTCTCTCTCTCTCTCTCTCTCTCTCTCTCTCTCTGTGTGTGTGTGTGTGTGTGTGTGTGTGTGTGTGTGTGTGTGTGTGTGTGTATGTGTACATGAGCAAGCTCTAGTGTTGTCTGACAAAAGCATCATCATTTACACATGCCTGACCTTATGTGACCAGCAGAATTTCACTTCTGGAACTAGATGGCAAAAGATACTGGACATCTGCACTGGTCAGTCTTCCTCACTGGCATGAACCACCCAATAGAAAAACAACTGTTACACTATATGGTTTCCTCTGGGAAACTGTTTTATTGTTTGTGTGGTTTCATGGTGCAACCTTGTACAGCCAATAACGGAAGAGGCTAATTCTCCTCCCAGCAGTCAGTAGTTGTCTGTCTTATCTTTTGATTAAGTCTTAAGCTTCCCATCCCCAACTAAAGGAGCCCCAAGACTGAAGCTCTATTCTTTGCTTCTTTACCTGATTTTCACATTTGTGGGTGTCTGCTGGTCTTCTCTCTTTGGGATAGAATTGTTTGCTCTTATTTTATTATTCTGACTCTTATTAGCTGATTCACATGGACACAGCTTCTGCCCTTCAGTCTTTGCTGGAAGTTACCTTTACCATTTTTTCTTATTTGTTTGATTTGTTGTTGTTATTATTGTTGTTGTTGTTGTTCGTAGTGTGGAGGGACAAACCTAGAGCATTGTGCTTGGTGGGCAAGGTCTGGACCCTGAATTACAGCTCCAGCCTCTAATGCTACAATTTTTATAATTCATTTTGACAAATCACCTAAAATAAAAGTATCTCCCACTTCAGAATTTTTTATATGTGTCTACAAATCTCAGATCTGTGACATCAATAAGGTTAAAAAGCATATCAGGGAAGTTCATCAATTGAACAATTTCGTGGCAGCTGTTTTAACCTGATGAATAGTTCCCAGAAACATTGAAAATACATTGAATAAAATTCTCCAAGAGTTAATAAAAATGTTTGTTAAAAAAGAGTTCCCAGAAACCTCATCCTCTGAGAGACCTTTGATGGAGGCGCCGAGGAAAGGAAACCACTGCAAGAAGTGGGTGGGTACATTTTGCACTGGCACAGCCAGGACAGGAGCCGTGAGAGCACCAAGGAAAATGTTACCCGGAACTGGAAAGAAACCTGCCTTTGCCTTCACTTTGGTTTTGCCCAAGGACATGGCAGCTTTGGCACTCACAAAGAAAGGGTAGAGCCAGTGCCCTTGAGAAGCCTCCAGTTTGCTTGGGACGTGTTTCTAGACCCATCTGTAAGATCTTGAGAGCTCAGTGTTTGTTTTGTTTTCTTGTTTGTTTGTTTGTTTTAATTCAGCTCAGAGTCACCAAGAACTAATCCATTCAGTCTAATCTAGTGGATCAGCCTAAACTCCCCTCCCCACCCCCTGTAAATCCAGCCCCCACTGTTGGAAGTGAAGCTGTAAATTGAACGGGTTCTCTGTAGTCCTAAGAGAATCCCAGCAGCCAGATGGGACAATATCCAAACTGCAGGATGAGGCAGCAGGAAATACAGAGCTGAGGTGATTGCAGGTGTGGAATCAATTTTATGAGCCACTTTCCAGTTCAGGGTTGCTGATGTCGCAGCTCAGAGTGAGGTCACCACCCAGGCAAGTCTTACACAACAGTGATAGGAGAACAGCAGTGTGGGGTCTGTTTGCTCTGACCAGATTGAAGCTCAGAATAGGCCCTCGGCATGGGAGCCAAGCCTAGCTCACACATCTGGTGGCCTAGTAGGAGGGGAGTCCCCAGTGTGTGCATTGGACACCAAACTGCTCCTTGGAATGATTTCAGTGTGTGAATCACTTCCCACCTCTGCTATTTAATAAAGTTCACACACACACAAGGGTTTCCCAGACTCCTGGGGACTCACGGCTTGAAATTTGGGCTTTCCATTTTATGATGGATTTGTATTCTGCTCCCAGAATATAACTTAACAAACCACGTATGACCTATTTCTGTAACTACTTATAACTAAGGTAGTTAATGAGACAATATCTTCCTGTATGGTTCATACAAAAACTGACTTATAAAAACCTTTTATGTTCACTATGATCACAGACTTAATATTAATCTTCACTGATGGAGGAGTGTTTGTTTTCAGGGAAACATTTTTAAATTACATCACTTTGTTCCCATGCTGTCACATTCAGAATGACAATCTATGCAAAACATCAAAAAGTGAAAAGATGATGTAAAACAGTATCTCCCTCTCTCCTTTTTATAAGTTATTCTAAAAGAACCAGAATTGAGCAGTTGCTCATTTATTCATTTATTTAATGTATAAATGTTTAATTTATAGGCATTGACTTAAAATGAGATGATCCATTAGCTCTGTTCTACTGAACTCACGTTCCTGAGGAAAGAAAATTAATCTCTGTGTGAGGTTTTGCCTGTATTGGCCATCTGTTTTTAAGATTATAAACTTTTAGAACTATTCATAAACTACTTTGTTTCGTTAACATCTAAAATCTACTTTGACTTTGAAATTATTACAAAATCCAGGCATAGTGGTCCATGCCTGCAATGCTGGCACTTGGGAGGCTGATAATGGGAGGTTGATAGTTTAGGGCTAGCCTAGGTTACATACAGAGGTCCAGGATAGCCTCAGCTATACATCTGTTCTCAATGCAAAGATAATGGAACAATTTATTAAATCTCTCATGTAGGTATAGTTTTATTTTCAGTGATTAAAAGCAATGCGGAGGAACAGGATCTGAGTTCATTTCTACAAAGATACCCCATGACCAAGGCAACTTGTAGAGGAAAGTGTTGATTGGGGGTGTGTTAACAGTTTCAGAGCATTAGTCCATGGCCACCACACAGGGAACATGCCAGCAGACAGACAGGCATAGCACTGGAGCAGTAGCTGGGTGCTTACATCAGATCATCAAGTGGAAAACAAAAGAGTGAAGTAGAATAGCACAGGCTTTTGGACCTCAAAGCCCACCCCACTGACACACTTCCTCTGACAAGGCCACCCTCCTAATCCTTTCCAAACACTTATACCAATAGATGACCAAGCATTGAAATATAGGAGCCCATGACGCCCATTTTCATTCAAACCACCACAATGAAGGACTGTGGTCGTTTTCTGTTGCTGCTATAACAAAATAGGGCAAACTTAGAGGCTCAGTGCTGCACAAATATGTTATCTCCCTCTTCAACAAATCAGAAGTAGAATATCTGTAGAATATCACAGAACCCATACAGTAGCCTATGCCAATGTCTAGAGGACTCCTTCATCTTCCGGCTTATCTCTTTCTTCAAAGCCATTAATCTTGACATGGCCATCTCTCTGATTCCCTTCTGCCCCTAGCATTTCACTTGAACTGACTCCTGTTAACTGCAATGGTCCAACCTAAATGCTCCAGGATAATCCCCCTGTTTCACGGTCATTTTGTAGCAACCTTCACTCCATCAACCAGGAGCCTAGTATACTTACAGATTTGAGGGCATTAGAGTGTAGCAACATTTAGAAACACTGTTCTTATGGGTGCTTCCACTAAAAATGTTCTACTTAAGCAAGAAATGAGCTCACAATCCTACTGACAAATTCTGTTCAGTAAGAGAATTTGTACTTTGAGTTACTATTTTAACTCCCCCTCTTTGCGTCTACTTTTCTCCATCCTTCCCTTCTCCTTTCTCTCTTTGTTTCTGTCTTAAATATTTCCTTAATTGGACATAGTAAATCAGGTCAGGACCTGTGGGCTACAGTTTAGAGAAGATACCTAATAACACTCTTAACTACCCTTCTGGGAGTTGCTAACCTATCCCTCACCTCTCTAAAACAGCTAGTTCATCTTTTGTCACTGCCTTTGAGTTCAGTTAGTGACCAACAGAAAAGAGCAGTATTGTGTACATTATTGAATGTGTTTGGTTTCTGGGAGTGACAGCAAGTATGAGCTTATTTTTGGAGGCTACCAGAGGTCAACTCTCTGTATTTTTTTCATTGTCATGCACTGCATTGCCTCAACTCTGTGAGTTAAGGCCTCACACTTAAAATGAAATACTTAATAGGAAAGGTTTGTATGTGTGTACTTTTTAAGATTATCATTCTATAACCTTTAAATCTAGCCCAGCAAATCAATAGTAATTAGTAAGCAATAGGGTTTTACTTTGTTGATAAGCATGGACTGAGTTGGTATGACTGTGTGTCCTGGTAGAGTAAGGAAAGCTAGTGTCTTCTGTGATCCCTTGCCATGTTCTTATATCTTCTAGTGAGGTACAGGGCCAAACAATGCTAATCTTTAAAAAAAATATTAAGTAGATAATCGCATAACAACTGTGTAGATGTAGAAACTGCAGCACACCAAAGTCGGATTTTCCAGAGACACGCCTCTCTAGGCATGATTGGAGGCTGATCAGAACCAGGAAGACTAGGCACAGAGTACAAACTGCTCACCACTTTGCTATGCTACCCACATACTGAATCACAGGAATCTTCCTTTATCAGAAGCTTTACTCTGAAGAATTTCAGTTACCTATGGTCAACCATTTTCCTCCAAGTGTAAAACTCCATAAATAATTCATTGTGGACTCTACACAGCATGATGAAATCATTCATTACTCTGGGAATCATCCTTACGCTCCATGGTTCCATGAGCATATTAGTTACTTAAGAGATGACTCAGTTGTCAGATAACTATCGGGTTATCACGCAGATACAAAGGAAGGTCACTAGTCCTGAATTTATCATGGCACATTGCTTTAATTTCTTAATAATTTCCTCCTTAATTTATGAATCATAAGTAGGTAAGTAAAGAAAAATGCAGTATATAGAGAGGTCAGTGCTGTATAGAGCTGCAGACACCTGCTAGAGTCTTGGGTTCTCCAACCTGTGAGGATGTTGAGACACCTTGCTTTTGTTGCCTGGACCAACAGTCCAATTTAAAGAGCAGTCAGTTTTATTCTGGTATTATTCTTGCAAGTTGTTACTTAAATGGCATCAGTATAAATGACACCTACCTCACTTATCTGTTCTGTAGTGTTTCTGCTGTCTTCAGGATCATGCAATAATGCACTACAAGTCTCAATACTTTCTCCTTAGAGATAGCTGATGACATGAGCCACTTGGGTGGGCACACTCATTGCCTGCTTGCACGCACATGCACACACTCCAGTGTGTGCACACAGCAGAGGGGACCAGCCTAGGGCAAACTGTTCTTCTGCAACCGAGAAAATTAAATGGAACACTTCTATAGTCCGTGTTCTGACTACGTCCTGGTGATCTCTATCAAGTGTTTTGTGCCACAGCATAGTGTTATTTAAAGAAGGGAATGATTCCCTTGCCTAGATCCAGGCAAAGAGGTATCTGGCAGAATCCTGGTCCCAGGGGAATACTTATGACTGTGCTAACATGCCTCCCACTATGGCAACGTTGTTTCTTTGTGCCTCTGGTACTTTTCATGATGGGGAACCAACCTCTTTACCTGGCTTTCTTCTCCCCTGCCCAGGCCCCCACCCTACCTCTCCCATTCTTCTTTTATTATTATTTTTCTAAGTCAAAGCAGTGGGTTTCACCATGGCATTTTCTTGGGTCATTGTACATTTTTCTAATGAATTTCCTAAACTCCACTGCTTCCCCTGATCCCTGACAGCTCCTCTGGATGGTTCATTCCCTCTACTCAAATAAGTCCCCCTTCAGCGTCGTTCCTTTCCTCTCCCTTCTTGATCATCTTTCCAGTTTCATCACACACACACACACACACACACACACACACACACACACACACACAGACAGAGAGAGAGAGAGAGACAGAGAGAGACAGAGAGAGACAGAGAGAGACAGAGACAGAGAAAGAGACAGAGACAGAGAGGGACAGAGAGGGACAGAGAGAGACAGAGAAAGAGAAACTATACATAACATATATGCAATTGCATATATATGGTTTCTTTAAATAAACTTTAAATTAAAAAGTCTTATTTCATGTATTGATCCCAGGCTCCTCTCTCTCCTGTCCTCCTATGTCCCCCACCAGCCTCCCACCCCACCCCCATCCACTCCCCAGGGAGGGTGAGGCCTCCCATGGGAGATCATCAAAGTCTGTCATATCATTTGGGGCAGAACCTAGGCCCTCCTCCCCAGGAGTATCTACGCTGAGAGTAACCCTCCAAAGCCCATTCTTGCACTAGGAGTAAATTCTGGTTCCACCCCAAAGACTGCCAAGGTCTCCCAACTGACACCCACATTCAGGGCTTGGTTCATATACATGGTTTTAAATCTAGATACATCTAGATACGCCATATGAGAAAAGAAAACAAAACATTTGTTTTGTCTTTCTATTTGTATTTGTCTTTCTAAGTTTCATTTATTGTGCTATTACACTTAACTTCATCATTTCCAGATCCATCCATTTCCCAAAATTTCTTGAATTCCCACTGAGAGAAAAGAATACCATTTTTGCCAGGGGCTGGCTGAAGTCTCACTGTATATATGCTGGCACATTGTGGAAAAGCTCTGGGTGGCAGCTAATCCCTGGCCATTTCGAATACCGGAGCACCAAACATGGATGTTCCAGTATCTGTGTGGTGTGTTGATTCAGTGGGTTTGTGTATGTTCACAAGGCTATGATGGCTGGGGCTTGTGGAGTTCTGTTTTTAGTGTTTTGAAAGACCCCATGCTGATTTCTGTAGTGGCTGCACCAGTGTGTACTCCCCTGGGCTGTGTATGAGGGCTCTATCCTCACATCCTGATCACATAGGCTGTTTGTTTTCCCAAAGGTCCTCATTCTGGATGCAGTGGGATGGAATCCCAGAGCAGTTCTAAACTGCATTTTCCTAATGGCCAGGGATGTCAAACACCTTCTCCAGGATTTTATGTTCCATTTGTATCTCTTCTTTGAAACTGTTCATTCACTTCCTCAATCCGTTTATTGGTCAGGTGGTATCTTCTGGTGTTTAATTTTCATAGTTCTTTTTGTATTCTAGATGTGAATCCCCTCTCAAATGTGTTGCTGCTCGTAAACAGTTTTCCCTTATTTAATAGGCTGTGTCTGGTGATATCCCCCACTCCTGCTCTGTGGAAGACTTTAACTTCATGTAACCCTCCCTGTCAATACTTGACATTGTTTCCCGTCTCTTTGAGGTCATTCTCAGAATCGCCTTACCTGTGCCTGCGTTGTGAAGTGTTTCACCTTGGCTTCTTGGGTGCAACTTTGAGGTTTCAACTCTTGTTTTAAAGACTGTTATCTATTCTGAACGGATGTTGGCCAAGGTGAAAGGTCAGAATCAAACCACATTCGTCTGCAGGTGGAATCACTGTTTTTCTTGGCTGTAGCTGTGTAACTATCTCTGGCTATGTTGTGATAGTCTGCCTGTTTTTAACCCCAGTTCTGGGATGTTTTTTGTTTTTTTGGTTTTTTGTTTTTTTTCCTGATCATGGCCCTACAGTATAGTTTGAGATCAGGTGTTTTCACACCCTCAACATTAATCTTTCTATGTATGGTTCTATAAGCTGCTTCTTGTGCCTCCGTACGGATTTTCTAAGATTGTTTTTATAGTCCTGTGAAAAATGTCATTGAAATTCTGATGGTGTTTTTCACTGTATCTATAGATAGCTTTCGGTAATACAGCGTTTCCCTGATATTAATTCTTCTGACACATGTTCAGCGATGGCCACCCTCTGATGTTCTCTCCCATTGCTGGCTTCAGTGACGCTCACTCTTGTTGTAGGGAGGCTTCACCTTCCGGTGAAGCTTATCTCCAGGTATTTTTCTTAAAGCTAATGTAAATGGGATTTTTTTTTCCTGACTTCTCTCCTGGTGACTTCTTTGTCAGTCTGTAGAAAAACTACTTATTTTTTATACATTGGTTTTTATTCCACTATGCAGATAAAAGCATTTGTAAGTAATGAGCCTCTTCTGATGGAAACATTGCAGTCTTTTAAACATAGGGCCATGTTGCCCTGTAATGGGTATAATTTTACTTCTTTTCTTGTTTGTATTCCTTTTATAAATTTATTTTGTCGTATTGTTTCAGATAAGGCTTCAAATACTGTACTGAAAGAGAGTAAAAACTGTGGGCATCTTTGTGTCACATTGGATGTAGGAATTATGGTCTCATCCCCCCCCCCCCGTTAGTAAATGTTGGCTATAGGTTTGTTCCATATGCTTCTACTCTACTATGCTGAATTTTATCCCTTTTATTTCTAGTTTCTTCAGTTTCATTGTGAAGGAGTGCTAAACTTGGTTGAATCTTTTCATATTTATTAGAAGGATTGCATGAGTCTGTCATTTGGTTCCACTAGGGCTCCTGCTCCGTCTTTAAGCAGATAAAGGTTATTAAGATGTGTTTATGTTTTATGTCTCACTACTCACTTCTCATTCTTCTACCGTTAGATGCCTTAGTTCATCCTGGCTCACTTCCTGGTGCTTTGTGGATCTCTCTGTTGATACTGTGTGTGACTCACTAACCTTTCAAGTAACTGGACATTTAAAAACATAAATATTCTCACCTAAGTAAATATCTACTCATAGCCACTTTCGCTAGACAGAACCTTGGGTTACCGATTTACCTGTAACAGAAGACAGAAATGGGTCATTTAAATCATTGTAGTCTATAAAATGTGGGCTGGAGACAAGGACTTTGCCTGTAAAAGAAGGGTGGAAATAGAATAAAGGTTTAAAGAATACTTTCTTGAGTGAATTATTTTGAGCTAATAGTAAAAATGAGGAGAAAATATCTGATGAAGATATAAAACAGAGTGAAGAGAACTTCCAGAAGAGAAATATTATCACACACACACACACACACACACACACACACACACACACACACACACACACACACCCTAGGGCTCATACTGTGGTTGTACAATGATGGAGCCCAGAACTGGGGTCTGCACTATCCTTGAGCATATAAAGCCATTTAACTCTCACAGGTGACCTTTGCCCTGCATGATTTGCAAGCAAATGACAGTAAATGTAAGCAACTTATAATCAATGTTTTATTAAAGAAAAATTAGACAGTGATACCCAATTGGAGGCATCACCAAGTACACAAGTAGAAATTCCTCTAAGGAAGACCTAAGCAAGGAGGCCACAGAATTGTAACCAATCATTTACATTCTTGGCTTTGCTTATATCTAAAAGAAAAAGGCCTGATTTTGTGTTTCCTAGGTGAAGCTCTAATTCATATTTGTGAGAATAAATTCCTTATGTCTTAAGTTTGTTTTCGTTTTACCTTTAACACATAGTATAATCTTCACCCCTTGCAATTAAAGAAGATAAAGTTAACTTGTTTATTTTAGGCAAAGCTAGAAACATTATTAAGTGCAATCAGCCACAAGATAAAAGCACCTTGCTTTCAATTTCCATGATGATGAGATAAAATATGCTAGCTCCCTAAGGTCCAAGCCAAGATCCTTTCTACTATTTTACTGAAAAAAAAAAAAAACTTGTCATGACTTTGGAGATCCCCCCATGGATTGCCTCACCCTTCCTGGGGAGCAGAGGGGGGATGGGGTATGGGTTTGGGGGGGTTGTTGGGGGTAAGGGAGGAGGGGAGAGCAGGAGCTGGGATTGACATGTGAAGCACAATTGTTACTAATTTGAAATATATATATATATATATATATATATATATATATCTTGTCATAAAAGAAAATAGTTATCTGAAATATTGTACACTGCAATTAGAGAGAAAAGAAAGAGAGAGAGAAAGAAGGAAGGAAAGAAAGATGAGTGAAAGAGAAAAGTAATGAGAATTTAATGCACAGAGTAGAATAACAAAAGATAGTAGTGAACCTAGAGGAGAGCTGACTCTGTTTGACAGTTTGTTTTCCATTTTCTGTTTCAATAATGTGCTTGTCTTTTCTCCAAAGAGGATTTTGCTGCTATTGTTTGTTTTCTGTCTCACTTTGTTGCCGAGTATGGACTGTTATACCATCTCTTGACATATAGGCCCAGCCCAGACAATCTCAAGAGAATGTTTAAACTCCTAGGACATTGTTTACGTTCTAAAGTTCACATTGCTGATCTTTTCAAATACAACCATGAGAGAGAGAGAATATTGTTCCAGAAACCAGCAGCTTAAATCCAGGATGCCTAAGTATTTTACACACAGTGCTCAGTATTTGCATATAGCCCATGTGTATCCTGTGTATACCTTAAATCATCTATAGATTACATACAGTTCCAAATACAATGCAAATGCTATGTAAATAATTTAACCTATATTGTTTGGGAATTATGACAAGAAAAAGCATCTATGTGTTGAGTCCATGTTAGTGCTAACTACAGCACCTGCCAACAAATAATATGATTCATGGATTTCTTTTTTTCTCATTTTTCATGTGCATGACATGTGTATATGTGGGGCACATGTGTGAGGGAGGAAATGTACATGGTCACAATGCATGTGGAAGCCCAAGGTTGATTCTGGAAACTGTCTTTGGGTGCTTACTCACAGAAGCAAGGTTTTCAGTCAAGCTCAGAGCTCAGAGGCGTGGACCATCTTGCTCATCAATGTGGTCTGGACATCCCCTCTGTGTCTCACGAGGCTAGACTTACAGGTAGGTGACATACTACCCTGGCAATTATGTGGGCCTCTGGGAATCTGAACTTCCACCCTCATGTTTGTATAGAAAGTGCTCTTCCTAACCTTTTACTGGTACTTCACATCTAAAGTTGGTTCAGTCCACAGAGCTGGAACTCAATATATAGATATAGATATAGATATAGATATATAGATAGCTATATATATATATATATATATATATATATATAGAGAGAGAGAGAGAGAGAGAGAGAATGCAACACATAGCCCCTGCATACATGGTTTTGTCCTTTAAGTCAAAGTTGAATAAAATTTAATAACATATGTATTTTCTTCTAAAGAAAATTAAGTTGAGTATGTCTAAGTAGGTCTTACATGTCTAACAGAGGAAAACAGATCTAGGTGATTCAGGATTACTGTAGAAGTATGATTTTCATTACCAATATAGCTTTTGATTGGCTGTTGCCACAGGGCAGGCCAGGAGAGCCATACATCAGATGATTTGTGTATGGTAATGCAGTCAGTCAGCAATTCAACTTGGATTAGCATCTCCATGTATGTTTGTGGCCATGAGATGTCAGAACTCTTTGAACTACCTGCAATCCATTTCCTTGCGCAAAATCAAACAAACTACTGATGTTTAATTCTTTTGCTGAAGAAACTAAACTATGATTGAAATTTCACCTGTGTTCTGCTATTTCCTTCCCAAGTACCCTGCTACAAAC
This sequence comes from Cricetulus griseus, assembly GCF_003668045.3. Lineage (NCBI taxonomy): Eukaryota > Metazoa > Chordata > Mammalia > Rodentia > Cricetidae > Cricetulus > Cricetulus griseus. The sequence goes on from NC_048595.1 coordinate 458,733,070, forward strand.
ACATATAAGCACATGTATGAGCCTTTTATACTTTCTTGGTTCATGTTGCTACTCCATGTTGTACATTCACATCTGATAATTTGGAGCTGGGAACCACATGTGAAAGAGAACATACAGCCTTTGTCTTTCTGGGTCACTGTTACATCATTTATATAATGTTTTCTAGATCCACCCACTTACCTGCTGTTTTCATGACATTTCCTTAGGATTAGTTGAAATTTTCCAATTTAAGAAGTGTTTAATATTTTACTTCTAACTTAATTGTGTTTGTATTTGTTTTGCAAAACTAAAGCTTATAGTTAGTGTATTTGGAAAAATATTCTTTCATATTACTTCAATAGAGGCTTAAATTATAATTTATTCATCTTTTAGCCTTGAAGATGTGAAATAGGAGTTAATAAGAAATGATCTCAGCTTAAGGACATGTTACACAGTGGTAGAAAGACATTCTATCTGTGAGTCACTAACATGGGAATTAGCTGCTAGAGTCTTACACACACACACACACACACACACACACATACAGGTACACCACACACACACACACACACACACACACACACACACACACACACACACACACGTTCTATAGAGGAGGCCGCATGGAATAGAAGAGAATAGCTGGGTCACTTTTGTGCTTCACCTTGATAACTGGAAATGCAGGTTTAATGTTTGGTGCAAATGGCAGGCATCGGTGACTGGTAACTGCTCTACCAACAGCACAAGTAAATGCCGTGGAAGTGGCTGCTCCAGCCTTCACTCTGGGAGGTGCTTCTTTAAAGTTACAGATGCAGGGCTGGGGATGTGGCTTAGTGGTAGAGCATTTGTTTAACATGTTTGTGGCTCTGGGTTGTACCCCAGAACTACAAGGGGTGGTGGGGAATGCCCATTAAACACTAGGTGAACTAGCTGTTAAGTGTGTAGGCCAAGCAGACAAGCTGGGATTATATCCCAGTCGTGTGTGTGTGTGTGTGTGTGTGTGTGTGTGTGTGTGTGTGTGTGTGAGAGAGAGAGAGAGAGAGAGAGAGAGAGAGAGAGAGAGAGAGGGAGGGAGAGAGACAGAGACAGAGACAGAGACAGAGACAGAGACACAGAGAGAGCATGAGCTGCATAGAGGTCAGTGCTGATGTCTTTTCTTAGTCTTTTCCATCTTATTTGTTGAGTTAGGTTTGGATCTTGCTTTACTGTCTAGGGAGCTCCCAGTACCCTCCTTTGTACTGGGGGATTACCAAGTTTTTAAGTGGGTGCTGGTATCCTAACTCAGGTCCTCATGCTTTCATAGTAAAAATTCTATCAATCAAGTCATCTCCCTAGCCTCCTAGCTTAGTCTTTGATGCCATTTGAATGGCTTTGGATGGATTCCCTGGCCTTCTCTCCTCTAACTCCTTTTCTATAGAGTGATGGGATGCTAGGAGGCTGTTTTGGAGTCTGTGGTGTGCAAGCGCTTGGTAGATATCAGCTGTCACAAGCATACTGGAAACTTAGGTCCTGTGCAGGACCGCGCACAAATGTAAGCATGTTCACACATAGGCATGTGCACATGACATGGTGGAATTAAAAGAGAGGTTGAGAAACAGCACACTTTCCTCTGCAAGGTGACAGAAAGGCATTGTTCTGTTGAGTGGAAGGAAGCATGCATTGAGAGCCCAGAAATCTGAGGATGGAGATGAATGGAAACAAGTGCCGTGTTCATTTGTTTGCTGACTTGTTTCTACTCTCTCTCTCTCTCTCTCTCTCTCTCTCTCTCTCTCTCTCTCTCTCTTTGCAAGTTGCTACAGTCAGTCATGAAGGGCAATCTAAAGGAGAGAGGAGCCTGCGCATGTACCCTGTTCCACAATGCTTTGGTCTAAATGCCAGTTCTAAGTTTTGTTCTAGCATGCTTGATTCTAACTAAGCTGCCACATCATGCTACACTCCGCCCCAGCATCTCTTCCTCTCCTCGCCAGGTCCACTCTGTCACATCATCTCTTCTCTGCTTTGATCTGATTGGTGCCCTCACTGGTCCATTCTGCTAATTCTTTGCCTCTGTGTGTTCTTTCCTAGTCTATGTTTTTTCCCCTGAATTCCATTCCACAAAGTATAGATCATCACCTCTTGTGCACTGTTTTATTTCCTAGTTGGTGTGGCTGAATTTCCTCTGCAGGGAAGCTACTTCAGGTCACTTTTTCCCCATCTTTGAGTTTGTGTACTTTTGAAGTAGAGTCAAATGGGAAAAAAATTTCTTCATCACAACTCTTTCTAAATTTTCATAAACTTGGACAGACCTAACAGGTGAAACATCATTTAGAACATCCTGTGCTTTTCCACTTCTTGCTCTCAAACCAAGGTTTCATTTATCACCAAGATAATGCCAACTCTGTGGTTGAAAACATTATTTCGGGTAGTGTTCCCAAACACTGGACCGGAGTCTTTGTGGTAAGAATGATGTCTTGGGTAAATCCTGATTATTGTGATTAAGATATCAACACTAGACTTGACCCACAAACCAACTGCTAGAGAGTCTCAGAATGAAAATCTTGGGCTGTCAATTTTTTGCATACCACCTGGATGGCCGTGAGCTCTCCCTGGGTATGAATGCCATTATATTTAGGGCAGCTAGATCCATTCTTCTATTTCTAATCAGTCTCAAGCTCCAACATTGTCAGTTTCCATTTATTTGTTGATACCTGAGCCCCCAACAAAGTACATCATGTAGTCAATATAGGATACCTATGATGGGGTATGTAGAGAAGGCAACCTTGTCTAAGAATCAGGATTCCCAGTTTAGATCATGGGAAGAAAACTCAGAAGACACTTGTCAGGGATGAGCTGTGTCTTCTTTCTTGTTCTCCATCCATGCCCTGCTTTGCTTGACACACCATGGAAAAGCTCTGTGCTGATATTCAGAGCTCTGTACTATGGAGTACCCAGAGGGGATAGGAACAAAGAAAGGCAGGACAATGTCTACATCTTCTGGTTGCTAGGCTGCCCCTGGATATGGCAGACAGGCAGCAACATCATAGATCCAAAATAGTTGAAGAAACATGCAGAGCACAAGTATACATGCTAGAAATTGAAATTTGGTTGAATCCCAAAATAATTTAGTCTTCTCTTGACAAAACCTTTTGAGGGTTGATGGGTACTTATGTTTGTTCTGCCCCAAAGTTATTAGTCTATGGGACCAAAATTAATGATTACCTTGGAAATTTGGCAGTGTTCTCCAGTAGGAGTTCTCAAAACAGGGTGTGTCATTTTCCATGTTCAAATTTTTTTCAGTATCATTTTCTTTTTCTCACTGAAACTTGTCTTTGGGTGCATCATACGCATACTTGTTAATTACCACTCTGTATAGCACCTCATACAATGTAAATGTTATTCAAATGATTGTTAGACTAAATTATTTAGGGAATTATGGCAAGAAAATTATGTGTGTGTGTTGAATATAGATGTAACCATCATAGCCTTAACCACACAGCCTGTTTAAAACAAAAAAAGGAACAATGCTTTTTAAGGGGTGTTTTTTTTAATACATAGATGATCATTCTGTGGAACACTAGTGGAAATAAAATTGATGAAGGTGATTGGGCACAGAATCTTACCGCGTGATACGCTAGTGTATCTCTTGGGAATTTTTTTCCCTTTGTGACATTCCTGAGGAAAGAGTGATATTCCCTGAGGAATGAAGAAGAGCACGTTGGTGAGTGTGCTGGCTTCCTCCACTTTCCACAGCATCAGTAGCCTGCATTTGTTCCCCCCCAGGAATTTCAAATAACAGCCAATAGCACTAGGCCACGCTACTTTGAATAAAACGATCACTCTAAGTGTCTTGAAACCATCCTGCTTTCAAATTTCTTGAAAATTAGAAAAATGTGACTTTGTTTAAGGAAAAAAAAAATGTGTGCTTAATGGCCAGGCCATTGCAATCTGTGAATCAGCTCCAGTGTTCAGCCTCTGAGGCAATGCATCTCACTGATATCTTGGGCAATGTTCCCTTGTCTCTCATCATCAGGAAATGTTTTATCTTCAGTAGCCACATTTGAATTCTGTAAAATCTATTCTTTTCAGAATGGAAAGGAAAGCTAGATGTTTTGCTTTGAATATTCTCCTTTGCTTTTCTTGAATATTTGTTTAAGGGATATCACAAATGTTTTAAACAACGAACGCTTGTAAGAGAGGTGAGTAGTCTTTTGTGTAAAACGAAGACGTAGACAAGGCTGTGTGGAGACACAGCTGTTGACAGGGAAGCCATCATGAGGCTTAACCACACACACTTCCTCAGCTCACTGCATCATTACTGAGAGGGGCTTAATTCCATTTAATTTATTTAATTACTTTCACTCTAATGCCAGGCTCATCCACACAGAAGTCGAACTGAAGAGTTGATTTGCACACATGCAATCTCAGAGTGACTGAAGGAGAGGAATTGAAGCCCTACAGACACCTTCCTCACCATAGAAAGTTTTCCAGGCCCTCAGGGCAGTCCCTGCTAGAGCTGATGCTTCTCAGGTGACTTGCATAGCTCTCCCTCCTTCCCTGAAGACTACTCACTGCTTGAGTTGACATGGGGAGGCCTGTTTCATGATGCAATCTTTTTGCTTCGAGGTGATTCTGAGAACTCAGAGAGGAGCAGATGAGGAAAATACTTTGAGCCTGGTGTAGTACTTAAGTAGTGACTCCTCCAACCCTTCCAAAATTAAATGTGAAAGCTTAGAGGGGCCACAGAAGTGACGAATGATTTGGGAGTAAATTATGTACTAACTCATGCATATCACACTGGCCTTGAACTCATGTAGCTGAGGATCAATCTGACCTCCCTATTCTCCTGCCTCCACTGCAGCCACCATGCTTATTTCATGTTGGTAGCAACAGACATTTTTCTTTTGATCTTATTTTGTCTTGCAAACAAACATCCTCTATTTTCACTGGATTTTAAGGTGGCTGGATTTTCATCAAGGATCCATTGAGAAATCTGTCAAATGAGACCCTAAGTTCTTAGACTTTGTTAAGTCTTGGCAACTTCTAGATTTTCTGTGGGGTCTATAACAAAGTCTTTTGTGTCGGATACTGGTTACTAGAGATGGACTGTAAGGCAGAAGTTAGGGCTGAAGTGACCAAGCTCCTCATGGCTCACTACACGTCCTCTGGGTATAATATCCCCCTCTGAAAGTCAAGTTCTTAGACTAAGTGAACATGACAGATATTCTAGCTTGAGAAATTATATAAGCCATATCTGGAGAACTTTTGTAAGACAAAAGTGAGTGATCTAAAACATGGACATATGAAGGTTTAAATGATAATGATAGTATCTCTGTGTGTCTGTATGTCTGTCTGATGATTTCCTGGAAGCTGTGAGGACTTAATGGCCCTTTCAATTTTGGGTTTCTTGAGACAGTTTCACTGTCCCCTGAGCCATTTAGATTTTTACATCGGCAAGTTCTCAAGGTTGTATACTCTGCTCCCACCAGCAGGATTCTGTCTGTTTTCAACATGTGTATGTGTGTGCTTGTTTGTGTATGTGTTCCAACATAGACTTTGGATTCAATATATTGCTCATAGTTGCTGACTCAGGTTATATGGTCACAATCTTTCCAAACCATAGGGTTTATTTCTTTTTTTTCTGCACCATGGGAATGTGCTTTTAAGAAAATAATTTATGCAGTGGGATTTCCTTCTGAAGTCTTGTTTTGTCTGCCAGCTTTACCTGTCAGAGTCTATTGGATGTCCAGGGCTTATTTTCACTGTACTTCACAGTGGGAAATCACATAGAATTGATATCAAGACAGCCTTTCTCTTGATTTGAAGTCATTTTTCATAAAAATCCTGCTTAAGAACAAGGGTAACAGGCATGACAAGAATCCCAAGGTAGAAGAATATAGTCTTTACCATAGGACAACCATAAGTGGGCTTTCTCGGGTACATAGAATGTGTGGCCTGGCAGCCAGTGAAAGCAGTTTTTTGATCTGTTAACTGCTCAGAGGCGATAGCTGTGTGGTACCAAAAGCAGATGTATGCTCAGTATAAATTATCATCACCAAGGTTAGTCTATGTTCTCTTATGTAACTGCTGTTGGCCAAGGGCAAAGAAAGATCCAGGGATAAGGGAGAAAGCATCCCTGGGTGTCTGCAGAGCCAACCTAGAGCAGCATCTGCTAGGCTTACAAGTATGAGTTGTTTAGAGCAATGTAGGTTCTGTTCTCTAAAGAGGCGTGGGGAGGTGAAGTAGCCTGTCTGAGCATGTGGCTGGAGTGTATAAGATTGGAGACTGTTAGGTGTAATTGTGGGTAATGGCACAGAAGGACAGGAGAAGTAGTCCTTAACAGCATGATGATATGGAGAAGCTGAAACCGAGAAACAAATCTACCATCTGTCATCGTTGATTACAATCTACTGGATTAACACAGAGTAGAGGTGATGCCTGCCCCCTTGGCTAGGAACATCTCATATGCACAGGTAGTTTTCACTTGTTTTTTTTTCTTTGCCCAAACATTCAATAAAGCCACATCATTAATTTGATGCACTCTTTATTATCTCCAGACAGCTAGGTACATGTTTAATCTTTGCACATCCAGGATTTTTTTCTCTTTATTTTACAAAATAGAATTCCTCTCCATATTTACTCATTCAAAAATCCGCATTGAGCTTTTACTGTGTGCCAGACAGTGTTCTCTCTGCTTTGGGAATAAGTTAGGAGCAAAACTGACTAAAACTCATCTCCATCCACTTAATATCCTAGAGAGAGTATGTGGTGACGAATGGGATATTATTACATGCACATGTGTACACTATATGGCTCTAAGTGGAATGGAAAGAATTAAAGCCGGGGAGTTGAGTGGAGTGGGTGGGGATTTCCATAGATGGGAGGAGGGTACTGTACCTCCCTGAGCAGGACACCTGTCCATAGCTGGATCATACATGCACAAGTCTCTCGATATGGACACGTTGCATGCTGAGATGGTGCACACATGGGAGACCAACATACTGAGGCAGCATGAAGCAAAGGGGCACCTCACTATGAAAAGACACAGACTGTACTGTGGTGAGCTTCCCTTGTAAGTAAAAGATGAGTCCCCTTACATCATTTAATGAAAACTGGTTGACTTTCAAAGGATTGCATCACCCTGTTGAGGGCAAACAGCAGAGGAGAGAACATCAGAAATTAGAGCAGATGGCAGGTGATGTTCCAGGTAGATACCATACCATTTCATGCATGAAAGTGTTCCCAAGCTCTGTGTGCTTAAGAAACATGGCCCACTTTTAAAACAAACAAGGAAAACAAATTTCAATGAAACAAAACAAAAGCCACTGTAAAATGGAACACTGGTAATAGAGACTGACTGCCAGTTATTATGTAAAAAGATAGAATGGTTTCAAACCGTATAAATGTTTACTTCAAACAGAGTATATGTTTTGGAGTTACTCACGTGAGAGGCATTTATAAGCTTGAACATCATAGTTAGACATCCAGGTGGAGGAGACAAGCCAGGAACCTGAAAGGCAAGACTGAAGATTGCCCCCTGTTGTTTTTTCCCCTCTCTTTCATTCATGTTAAGGGTATCTAAATGTCTCAACTCTTAAATTGAATCATTCAATGGATTCAGCACTCCCTATAAAGAAATGATGTAACAGGCCATTATTTGAAGGAGAGAGCCATTTGCAAACCGGATTTTATGAGAGATAGTAGAAAAGTCAAGAGAGTTTGGGTTCAGTATAGAGCACACCTTATCCAGTAAAACACACACACACACACACACACACACACACACACACACACACACACACACACACACACACACACACACAGACTCCAAGACATAAATACCACAAAGAAACTGAAAACCCAGTCCCAGCCATTTCTTCTGCCTCCATCTCATTGTGAAGGTGGTCGTTTCCTGTGGGTTTTAAAACCATTGGTGTTTGTTTCCTCATTTTCCCTACTTGTTAGTGCAGAGTTAAATGCAAGATACACTTTGGAAGGGACAGAATCAGTTTGTAGCTTCAGCTTCAAGTAATGGGCCAGGTTAACAGTATCCAGCACTCCCATTTAAGGCAACTTTCACTGTTGTGGGAGTTTTCTGTCCCAGCTGGTCCCTCAACCTTAGAGCCCCAAATAAACATAGAGAGGCTATATTAATTATAAAGCTGTTGCCAATGACTGGGACTTCTTATTGGCTATCGGTCTTAATTATTAATTTCTATTAATCTTAAGTATTTCCACATGGTCTTATCTTAGCAGAGAAGGGTCCAGTGTGTCCTGTCCTCCCAATTTCCATATGGCGACTCTTCTTGCTGGCTTCCAGAATTCTCCTTGTCTCCTTGTCCCACCTATCTTCCTGCCTTATTGGCCAAACAGTGTTTTATTCATTAACCAATAAGAGAAGCATATATATAGAAGAACAACCCCTATCATTTCATCAAAATCACTGATTCCTTTTCCACCTTCTGTTCCCCCCAACTCCCGTGTTAACCGCCAAGATATTAAGATGATTTGCATTGCTTATCCCTAGTGTATTAGATATTAGATCTCAGTATACACTGAGTTCTTAGCTGATGGAGAGTTTAAGTTAAGAAAGAACAGGAGTGGAAACTCCAGTTAGACATCAGCAATTGCCAAGAATCTAACCCTCCGGAGAGAATTGTCTTTAATTCCTAAACTCTTTCTGTAAATAAATATATGGGACAACTTTTCTAAGGATAGCTTTTACAATAAACAGGCAAAGAGTTAAGGCAATATATATTTCCACTCTTAAAACGAAGAAAGCTAAGGCCAGCATATGCAAGTATTAATTCTGGTTACACCCCTTAGTACCTAGGTTAGCTGAGCCATGTTTCTTAGCCTCTGTTCACTTGAGTCAGTAAGAGCATAATGCTTAATTTGGCAGGTGTCTCAGACTTAATATGTGGGGAAAATCCCCATTGCAGTGCCAAACAAATAATAATGGTTTACAGTAAACATTGGAATTAATAAGACGATTATTGTTACTTAAGGGAGTCCCACTTACCAAAATTTCGCATAGTCAAACAAAATTATTAGATGGAAAGTCTCAAAAACTATTTCAATTGTACCCCTTTCTCAGTGGTATGATGAAATTCTGAGCCAAAGGCTCATCTCTCTGCCCGTCATATCCACACTGTACATGCTACTTGCCGATTAGACACTTCATAGTCATCTCAGTCATGGGTTGCAAGTGTGTGTGTTTAAAGTAACCTGTATGTCACTTAGCAATGGCTCCAAAGCACATGAGTGGCTATGCTGTCAATTTGGGTCTGTGAAACAGAAGTTAAACGGTGTGTGAAAACACAAATACTCGTGTAACTATTGCTGCTGTATTACTTAAACTTGTTCTAATTTATTGTGAGCTGCTATTGTCAATCCCTTACCGTGTCTAATTTATGAACTCTACTCTACTGTAGGTATGGATGTATGAGAAATGCATTGTATGTGTATGTGTGTGTAAATGTATGTATGCATTGATACCATCAAGTTTCAGACACCCATTGTGAGTGTTGAAACACAGACCCTGCAGACAACTACAGGGATACAAACTACTGCACTGCTTTCTCTCTCTTCTCTTTCTCCTGTTTTGATTGAGTCATCCTTTTCATTACCTTGAATGACTAATGCTATTACTGCTCTACAATTCAGGTGCAAATTTTAATATAAGCAAGTCTTATTAGAGACCCACAGCATACTGGGATAACTTGGATAAGATATCATGTCTTACAGGCATTCACAACTTTGAAATGCAAGACTTGATTCTTGTTGCGCGCTCTCTCTCTCTACTCTCTCCTAAAGGGAGAAGCAAAATAGAATGAGTTCACAAGTGTCACTGAGAATTTTAAAGGAACTAACATGTCACTGTCTATAATGAGCCTCTTACATCACTGCTGCCTTTGTCTAGCTTGCTTTATGCTGTGATACGCTGTCAGGATCCTCTTTCCTATTCCAAGTAATTTTCCCATAAGACTAAAATCAGAAGAAGCAAGGAGATGCACAGGGGGCAGTGGTGGGGGCTGTGAGGGATCCCAGGAAGCACGAGGCCCTTTCAGACTGAGCTGAGACACTTGGCCTCCCCTGCCGACTCTGTCCACAAGCCGGCTTCAACATCCATCGAACCCTTGACCCCGAGAAATTAGAGCAGGCAGCAGGTGATGTTCCAGGTAGATGCCATACCATTTCATTCATGAAAACGTTCCAAAGCTCTGTGTGCTTAAGAAACATGTCTCACTTTTAAAACAAACAAGGAAAACAAATTTCAATGAAGAAAAACCAAAGCACTGTAAAATGGAATACAGGTAACAGAGACTGACTGCCAGTTATTATATAACAGGATGGAATGGCTTGAAATAGTAGAAATCTTTACTTCAAATTGAGAGTGTATATTTTGGAGTTATCCATGTGAATACAAGCAGCAGTAATGTATTTAGCAATGCTCTGTTATCATGTCAAAGCATCAGATATTCTAAATAAAATTGATTTGGCCCGCTCAAAATATCAACTGCCATGATTTCCCTCCAACAGAGATTTAAAGAATTACTTAAAGGTTTTTAATTATTCAAAGACACTAGAATATTTTCTAATATCTGTGTCAAGAATTTCATAAACCTAATTATATGTCATTATGTTTTCTAACTCTTTTATGCTGTTCTTACTAGATAATATAAGACATATGCCCCTGAGATACCATGTGACACACTTAGATAGACGACAAACAGAAATACAGACAGACAGACAGACAGACAGACACACACACACACACACACACACACACACACACACACACACACACACACACCTTTCAATAGTAACAAACACATCTTCAGTTGTAAGACAAAGACCTACTGAGGATGTTTCTTTCAAACCATATTGACGCTAAATAGTTGTAAGTTTGCAGTGGGAGGGCTTGAATCTCGGGGACCTGAGTGTCTTGAGAAGGTCTGCCCCACCCCATGACCCAAAGTGGAGTCTGGTACATGGGCTGCAATGAACCAGAGCCCCTGCCTCGGGTCTCAGTCTCCTGCAGCATTTTGGTGCGATCGTGTTAATAAAAGCATGTTTGCCTTTCATTGATATAAATGCTCCTACCTAGTCTTGCCTGGAGCAGCACCCAAATCTAATCTTACGTAAAAGGAGGCTGGATGTGTCTTGGCAAAGTGATGCTGCCCAAGCGGGGGTCTGGTGACACCGAATGGTTTCCTGCTATCAGGTCACTGAAGTGCTTTGGGGACTCTGGGTGACATCTCTGCTGGCACCGGCTGCTCATTCTGTGATCTAGGCCTATTGCTTGGGAGGAAACCTAGGCTTGCTCATACTGAGGCTGTGGAGGTATTGAAATGTTTCTATTATTGCATTAAATATGGAGCAGCAAACCTGCAGAAACAGCAAGCTTTGCTTTTTTCCCTGTAAAATCCCTTACCTCGCTAAAGAAAGACCAGAGAATCTTGTTAAAACATACACTTCTGAAACAGGGCATATGTCTTTTTTACATCTAGTTTTAATACACCATGAAATATATATTCACAAGGGGGCTATCCATAAGGTGTCTGAGTATCAAGGATAATTATTATGGGAATATTGAGACTTTACAGATGTAATAACTGGTATATTCTCTTCAGAAATGCAGTGTTCTCTTCCAAGTACCTTCCTCATCACGTATATGAATTTACTCAACCTTTGGTGCTGAGATAATGTTTTGAGTGATTGCAGTCATAGCTGACAGTATAGCAGCTACGGTGAGCTCCATGTTGAACAATATGTGATTGCTAATATTAGATCTCCATAACCTGTAATTATTTTATATAATTTAACCATATTGTATTTATATGATGAATAAGAAGGAATTGTGTGCTGAATTTTGCATGTTGTTGAAATGCATTACTAGACACCTACTATGTTCTGAGAAAAGTTGCCTTAAAGTGGAGTACCTCCGCATGGTGTCCTTGCCAAGACCCATTGTGTTACAGTAGACACCATTGAGCAGCATGTGGCTTAGATTCTATTATACACTACTGTCTGTGAACTAATAATTTCATCCTTCATCATTTATCCTTTTAATGTCTGCACGATACTGAAGGTGATATGAACATGACTATTATATAGTATGGGATCAAAAGAAATTGCCAACGTCATCTGTTTTGTTGTAGTTGCCAATTCCTCTGTCACTAATATAGGGACTTAAATTTTTTATTATTCTGTCATATCCAAAACAATTCTTATTCCAAAATATATACTACACAATTTGTTATAGTAAAAAGGTACCACTCATGAAAGGTAAATGGGTAAATTGTACAAATCAGCATGCTAACCTTTAGCATTAAAACATTGAGATACTCAAAACTCAATTTCAAATGGTACAGGAAAAATAGATTACAAGGCTGAACAAAATAGTCATAACTAGAGAAGTCAGATGATGGCACGTCATTTTATTCCTACGAACCCTTCTAAAGATCTAAATCATTTGAAATATAGATGTAAGGGGAAATGATTCCTAAGGACCATTTAAACATCACTTACCTTTTAACCATAGTGTAAAATCATCCATCCAGGAAAAACTGAAAATCAAATTTATTGGTGCTTCTGTGGATTTGGAAGAGAAATCTCAACCATGTTATGCACCATAAAGTGACATTTAATTAGCCTTTTATGCAATAAGGTCACTGATGAAAAACATCTTGTCGAATAAAGTTGCTATGAACATAGTTGAGCAAATGTCCTTGTGATGTGACTGTGCCTCCTTTGGGTATGTGCCCAACAGTGGTATTGAAGGGTTTGAGGTAGGTTGACCCTAATTTTCTGAGAAATCGCGATACTGATTTCCACAGCATCTGTACAAGTTTACACTCCCACCAGCAATGGAGGAGTGTCCCCCTATTCTGGTGGGGTTGTTTGTGTGTGTGTGCGTGCGTGCGTGCGTGCGTGCGTGCGTGCGTGCGTGCGTGCGTGCGTGCGTGTGTGTGTGTGTGTGTTTCTCTTATTGGTTATTGGACAAAATACCATTCAGCCAATGACGCAGGAAGATAGGCAGGTCTAGGAGACAAGGAGGATTTGGGGAAAGGTAGGCAGAGTGGGCCCACTGCATGGAGTCACCATGTGAGCCACCAAAGGAGTTAGAAGTCTGGACCCTTCTCTGGTAAGGTAAGACCATGTGGAAATACTTAGAATAATAGAAATGGGGTAACAGTTAAGACAGAGCTAGCTAATAAGAAGCCCAATCCACCAGCCAACAGTTTTATAATTAGTATAGTGTCCATGTGTTTATTTGTGGCAAAATGGCTGCAGAAACCTACTGTAACATTTTTTCACCCTCTCCAGCGTAAGCTGACATGGTGCTTTTGATTTCAGCCATTCTTTCAGGTGTAAGATGGAGTCTCAGTGTGGTTTTGATTTGCATTTCCCTGATGACAAAGGATGTTGAACATTTCCTCAAGTCTCTTTCTGCCATTTGAGGTTGTTCTGTTGAGAATTCTCTATTTAGATCTGTACCCCATTTTTTAATTGTATTGTTTGGTTGTTTGGTTTCTAGTTTCTTGAGTTCACTGTGTATTTTGGAGATCAGTCCTCTGTCAGATGTGAAGTTGCTGAAGATCTTTTCCCATTCTTTAGGGAGCCATTTTGTCTTGTTGACCATGTTCTTTGCTTTACTGAAGCTTCTCAGTTTCAGGGGTCCCATTCATTAATTGTTGCTCTCAGTGTCTGTGCTTCAGGAACATGGTCTCCTGTGCCTATGTGTTCAAGTGTGTTTCCTACTTTTTCTTCTATGAGGTTCAATGTGGATGGATTTATATTGATGTCTTCAATCCATTTGGATTTGAGTTTTGTGCATGGCTATAGATATGGATCTATTTGCATTCTTCTACATGTCAACAGCCAGTTATACCAGCACCATATGTTGAATATGTTTTCTTTTTTCTATTTGGTCATCTATATGCCTTATCCTTCCCCCAATCCTCCCAAATCAACTCCAACAGCACATCCTCTAGACTTCATGTACGCCTTCTTAATAATAACCCAGAGTTCACTTTGTACTGCCCATATATATACCCATGAGTGTAGGGCATCTACTAGAGCATGGTCAGCCTGCTGGGAGCCACACCCCTAAAGAAAACTGACTCTCCCTCCCCTGGAGGCCATTGACTGGAATTAGTTCCTCGGGTAGGGGTTGGGGTAGTGAGCCTTTCTCCCATGCTAGAATGTTGACTGGCTTTGTCTCCTGCAGGTCTTGTATAGGTGACTGCACAGGACCATTGTACTAATAAATTCAAAGCAACTGTGGCTGCTTCATGTCCAGAAGATACTGTTTCACTTGAGAGCCAGACACCTGGCTCTCAAGAGTATTCTGATCCATCTTCCGTGATGTTCTCTGAGCCTGGGTCAGGTATGATGTAAATGTCCCACTTGTGCCTGAGCATCCCACAGACAATCTCTACACCTGTGCTACTTGTGAGTTTCTCTGTTAACCACCATATAATACACCAAGAGTCTTCTTTGTTGAGTTCTGAGAGTCATGCTAAACTATGGGTGTGGAAACAGGAATGTAGAGGGCACTTTGATAGTATGTTCATTTAGGAAGACAAATCTCGATAGTGAATCCTATAGATAATATCTATATGACCTTCCCTGAAGTAGAGTCTGTAATTTTTCTTAACAAAGAATTAGAGTGTATTTTAGGGTTATTGAAAGATACTTTCTGCCTAAAACCCCCACAGAACCATACAAAACTGAAATTGGTAAGGATAAAGAAAATGCTATCATGTATACCAGACTGTCATCATTTCCAGGACAAAGGAATCATAATGTATCTTTTTTAACATAACGGCAAATGTAAAACCAGATAGATAACTGTAAGGGACAGTTTAGTTATTCTACAATATGTAGATACTACAACAAACTCTTGACAATTTATATGAAATACTTATTTATTAGATAAAAAAGATTTTTAGGAAGCATTTTAAAACAGTTGCATAAAGAAAGAGCTCCTATAAGAATATCATTGACTAGCCATTATTCTAGCAAAACTATTGCCTGGATAGTATTAAAAAATATTCATGAGACCATATGTATAGTAATATAGTGTCAGTCCCCCCCCCCAAATAAGTATTTTAGAAAATAAAATAAAAGGAGTGTAAGTCTCATGATTTTGTTGTGGTTGTTGTTGGTGGTGGTGTTGGTAGCCTCATAAATCTTATAGCTAATACAGCTGAATTTTGCATTTTATTTATTTTAAATTGAGGCTAAATTATTTCATTTTCTTTATCCACCCATTTAACACAGATCTATCTCTTTGCAGGTTCTGTGTAATTTTGCCATGCATTTACATTTTGTATGAAACCATTGTTTTCTAAGAGCTGTGTGCTGAGCTGACACACTGTGTTTTATGCTAATTTTATCGATGGACTTACAGTCAGATTCCATCACCGTAATTTAGTGCAGAAGAAAAATAGCCTATGAAAATCATTTACTGGTTCGGGCTTTTATACTGCACCTCAAGTTTATGTCCCGATTAACCACATTAACACCAGTAGGGAACTTGCTGGAATGGCAAATAAATGTTCAATTTTTGCCGTTCTTTCTGCATTCTGGGTGTTAACTCCTTGTGTGATGTATAGCAGCAAATGGTTCTCAATTCCCAGCCTTCAGGAAAGTCAGGTGGTTGTTTCATTTCCTACACATGTAATTTCTCTATTACACTCCATGGAATGATATTTGTTTACTTTTGGTGTTATTTCCTGTGCAATTTGAATCCTTTTCAGAAAGTCCTTGACCAAAACATATATCTTAAAAGTGTTTTTTATCAACTTCCCCTTAGAAATTTCAGTTTTAGATGTTATATTGAGGTATTTGATAATTTTTCATTAATTCTTTTCAGAGCCATTTGGAAAAAATGAATCTAGTTCCATTTATCTACATGTGAATATCTATTTTTATTGCAACATGCTTTATCTTTTTTCCAGTGCATTTTTGACACCTTTGTCAAATTAGATGGCTATATCTTTGTAAGTTTGTGACCTTATTCTATCCCCTTGGTCTACATGTCTGTTTAGGGGTCAGTACCCTGTTATTTTTGTGACTGTTGTTCCACACTATAATTTGAGTTCAGGTACTTTGTTCTTTCTGCTTAGGATGCTCAGGTCCTTTGTGCTTTCATATGAATTTTAGGATGTTGTTTCTAGTTCTCAAATGAACATCACTTGAGTTTTAACGAGGGTTTCATTCAGTCTAGAAAGCACAATTGGTGACATTCACGACACTGACCTACCAATCATAACTGTAGAAACTCTCTGTTTTCTAAAATCCTATTCCCTTCTTCAAGCCTCACTGTAAAGGTCTTCTGCCTCTGGTTGGATCAATTCCTACATAGTTTTTTATTTGTTTTTATTTTTATTTATTTATTTTGAGTGGTATTCTTTTTAGATAATTTTTATTTAAATTAAAAACAGTATTATTTTAAATAGCAATCCCAGTTCACTCTCCCTGCCATTTCCCCCTTCTTTTTTTCTGATTACTTCCCAGCAATTCGTTTTTACTGCTGTTAAGAATGTAAACTTGTGTGGCCACCATGTAAGTCAGTACAGTGGTTTCTCCACAAACAAAAATAGAGCTACTGTATGCCTCAGGTTTGTCAGCCTTTTGTATGTGTTTGTGTGTGTTTGTATGTGTTTGAAGAGGCCACAGTAAGTTTATCACAGAGATTCTTGCAGCCAGAAAATGGAGCCTGCCTAGATGTCCATCACTAGAAAATGAACAAAGGTCATATAGTACATACATACATACATACATACATACACATACAGGGGCCCACTAGATGTCCATCAATAGATAGATGGGCAAAGGCTATATTGTAAATACATACATACATATATACAGGAGCCCACTAGATGTCCATCAATAGATAGATGGGCAAAGGCTATATTGTACATGTCTACAATGGGATCTTATTCAACCCTGAAGAAAAATAAAACCATGATATTTCCAGGAAAGTGAGTGAGACTGAAAGTCATTGTTAAGTCAAATAACACAGACTCAAAAGAATTAATAGCCACATGTTCTCTCAAATGCTAAACTTAGATATTAATCTGTATGTATTTGTGTGTATAGAGGAGACTGGACAGGAGGCCATGGTGTTGCAGGAGTAATGGAGTAACTCTTAATGGAGTAAGTAGTGAGAAAAAAGACCAAACACAAACAACAATGACAAAAGAAGTTCATAGTGTGTAAGTTTATATGGTTTCATGCGCACCACATGGAACTTATGAGCGGGCCAGCATTTGTTCCTTGGAAGAAATACAGAACTTCTGCAAATTTATAATAAACCACCTTCAAAATTCTAATGTCCTTAGCAACTCATTTTACATTAGGGGGAAAAAACTATTTCTCCTATCATTCTTGTTATTTTTTATACAATGAGCCTTCTCAGTATATAATCCATTCTTGTCAAGGAAGTGTGCAAAAAACTAATCTTAGAAAAGGAAGTAACATGACTCAAAACCTCACCTGTGTATTTGCATAATTTTGAGATATTTTAACATGCTTCTGTTTAATTAAGAGAAAATGTTCTTCATCAAAACACTGTCGGGAAAATTGTCAAATTGATTCACCAAGCCAGGTTTATTCTTTTGATGGCCTAAATGACTTCCAATCTCAGACTTTTAAATGTTACTTTAAAGGGGACTAAAATTGGTCTTCGTTTTGGAAAGGAAATAATTTGCAAGTCTCCTTAGACTTGGATGATAGTGAATGGTGGGGGGGGGTCTCCTAAGAACCTTCTTAGGCATTGTCTCCTTTAACGCACAGTCCTTTGAGTAAAGTGTCCCTCTTATTCATAGACAATGAGAATTGTTTCACAGACAGGTGTATACTGACACAGCAGAGCTACACATGGCATATGGCATCTGCAGACTGCTTTCACAGGTGAAATATCCAAATGAGTTTTTTTTTTAACTTTGTGTGTATAACAAGATTGCATCATAATATTTCCTTTATAGCTTTACAACTCTCAGTAATTCATTCAGTTTTAGGCATGATTGGGTGATATAAAATAATTACAAAGTGATTGATGTCACCATAACTTAATCTAACTCGTGCTGTTACTGGAGCCATTTGTCCATGTTGAATTTCAGTCAACTTGAGCACCAGTTGCTTCCTTTTCTTTCCCTCAAAACCGGTGACTAGTAAAGATCTACTGCAAATAAAAACTAGCTGCGGGTAACATATGCAGATAAGGACTGTTGTAGAACGAGCTTGGGGAAACCGATGTCTGTAGAAAAGACTACAAATTGTCTGTCCTGGTTGGTTTTTGTCATGGACACAATCTGCAGTCATCTGAGAGGCAGAGGCGTGAGTTGAGAAAATGCCACCATCAGACAATCCATAGACATGCCTCTGGGACACAGTGTTGGTTGATGGTTGATGGGAAAGGACCCAGCCCTCTCTAGGCAGTGCCATCCCTGGACAGGTGGTCCTGGGGGTACAAGAAGGAAGACTGAGAAAGCTAGAAGGGAGCAAGCCAAGAAGCAGCACTCCTCCATGGCCTCTGCTTCAGTTCCTGCCCCTGGGTTCCTGCCTTGAGTTCTTAGCCTTATTTCTCTCAGTGATAGACTGCGATGTGGGAAACCATTTCCTCCCCAAGTTTGTGTTGTCTATTTTTTCTTTTTCACAACAACAGAGAGTAAACCAAGCCAGTACCCATCTCAGACAAGGTAGAAATCTGGACAACACAGTAGGGCTCTTGTGATATGAACACCTGCCCTTGGATGCTGAAGTAGTCTTTTTCTGTCCCTCCTCCCCTAAGAAAAGCCATTGACTTCTCCAACCATCCATATTGGCTTTGGTTGGTCCATTTAATTCCAATTCCCAACAAAAGCCTCCAGGAACTCATTGAGCTTTCAGGATCTCAGATCTCACTAAGATTATATTTGCTGAAGGAGAAGAATACCCACTACCCCAGAACTAAGTGTCCTGTTAAGAAAGGAAATGAGTATTAGCAATCAACAAAAATGAGACAACAAATATATGCTGCTTGGCCTTTTTGAGAAACCATAATGAACATCTTCTCCCTAAATGCCCTGCTTTGTTATGTATACCTATATATGCTGCAAAATGGGCGTGCGCATGTGTGTGTGTGCGCGAGCACACACACACACACACACACACACACACACACACGCACACAAAAAGAGAGAGATGCGCACACAGAGAGAGATGCGCACACACGAGAGAGAAACACGTGCGCACACATGAGACACACACACACACAGAGAGAGAGAGAGAGAGAGAGAGAGAGAGAGAGAGAGAGAGAGAGAGAGAGAGATTAGCGATGACAATGTCACCTGTTTGAGGCACCAGCACCAGCACCAGCACCAGCAAGCTGACTGGAGAATGCAGTGTTAGAATTGTAGCCATCTGGTCTTGTCAGGTTTCACCTCTTAATGAGACAGAAACTCCAGCAGCTGGTGAACTCCAGCACACCCCCAGGAGACCCGTGACCAAATGGCAGCAAGTAGACCAGCATGTGGCCTCATCACTATCATCACAGCCCAAAACTGAGAAGGGACAGGTGCTGGACTAAGCAGACTTTACCTCTTTCTCCTGTCACCCACTAAAATGTCACCCTTTTTACCGTAGGGAGGCGTGACGGGTGAGTAGGAAGACCTACCAAAACATTCAGAAATTGTAATAGCTGGGGCTCCTCACAAAACAGTGTCCATTATGTTCCAACTTTATATCATCAAATTCTATCGTGCACAGTAAAAGTTTAGCTGGTAAATGTAGGGAGACACTGCAGCCCCGCCTCGTAGAAGCCCCTACAGGTGTGCCTGGCTACAGTGTCTCCCTACAGTAAATCCATAAATAATTTCTTCATAATATAATAGCTCACTAATTAGCTACTGTTACCGTTTTGATGTGGATGCTGCTTTCATTCCGTATGAATGTTTATTGTGCTGGCTGGTTTTACGTCAACTTGACACAGGCTAGAGTAATCTGAAAGGAGGAAAGTTCAATTAAGAAAATGCCTCCATGTGATCCAGCTAGAGGGCATTTTAGTTAATAATTGGTTGGGGGAGGGCCCAGCCTATTGCGGATGGTGCCATTCCTGGGTTTATAAGAAAGCAGGCTAAGCACGCCAGTAAGCAGCACTCCTCCATGGCCTCTGTGTCAGCTCCTGCCCTGCTTGAGTTCCTGTCCTGGCCTCCTGTGATGGACTATGATGAGGAAGTATTAAGCCACATAAATCCTTTCTTCTCCAACTTGCTTCTGGCCATGCTGTTCCATCATATCAATAGTAATCCTAACTAGGACGTTGATGTAGATAAACACATCTTCATTGTAACCTTACATGGTAACACAGGCATCCAAGCATATGCACACTTAGTGAGACAACCACTCTTAACTACCTTTGTATGGTTTGCGTGAACATGTTGCATATATGTGGAAGGGGGTTGTGTTTGCATGTGTGGGCACCCGAGGTTGATGTCATGTATCCAGTTTCAGATGTCATGTATTTGGAGGTAGCCTCCCACTAAACCTGAAGCTCAGCATTTCAACTATAATAGTTGGCCAGCAACCCCAAGACCCTCCTATCCCTGCCACCTGCCCTAGGAGTGGGGTTACTGATAGGCACATCATGTAAGCTTTTCTGTGGGTTTGGGGGATCCAAACGCAGGTCTTCATGATTGTTTAACAATTTATCCGTCTTCTCAGCCCTTCCTTATGTTTTTAAATGCAGTTATAAACAAAATGTTGGCATTTGTTATAAAAATTCTGGAGAGTACTATGTAGAGAGAAGCAGATGAGTTCCCCAAAATAGCAGGAAATGTGTCAGGAGGAAGAATTGTGTCTTGTGGCAGCCAAGGAACGAGCCCTGTGATGTGTACGGCTATCAGCTACAGCACCATGATCTACAATGACTTTATAAAATCGTCAAAAGAGCATTGCCATCCCCCTACCTACAGGCCATCTCACCTGGTCCCTGCTACCCATGTAGGTGAGGAAACTGTGGATCAAACACTGTGAGTTTCCTGTGTTCCACTGCCCTCTCATGAGGACTGGTTTTACACCCAGAGTTTCTAAAGCAAGTGGGCATTGTAGAGAAGGGACCATCTCTCAGGACATAATTTTATATGACGATTCAGTTCTATCCGTTACTTCCTCTAAGGGACTTAGCTCATTCCTTGGACGAGAGCTGCACAAGTGGAGGAGCTGGCATTTCATGGTCAGACAGAAACAGGTCCCCCTCTGTGGTGTGCATGGTGTCCTAAATTAAATCCAACCAAGAACTCATATGTTCTCTGTGTGTCTCTGTTTCTCTGTGTCTCTCTATCTCTGTCGTCTCGCCTTATATCCCTCCTTCTTTCTTCTCCTCTCCTCATCCTTCCTTTTCCCCACCCGTCCCTCCCTCCTTCTCTCTCCCACTCTCTGTCCTGCTACATGAGAGCCAAGTCCTGTTCCATTGAGCTATGTCCCCATCCCAAGTTTTCCTGTTCTACTTCTGCTTTTAAGCAGTTGGAGATACTAAGCAAAGTGCTGGTGCTGAGCCACACAGTTCCAAGGCTTCACTGCTCCAAGATGTAATTTTCACAGTCTACATGAAAAAGGAATAGTAGCTGTCTTGACAGTCAGTTTCCTTTCCTGTGATTTTTTTTCTTGCCTCCCCAGCTTTATATATTAACTATATGCAATTTTGGGATTTTTTTAAAAAAGAAATGATGTTCTATAAATTCAGTTTAATAAAGTTAATGGATAGGCACTGTGTAGTGGCCACTATGAGGGAACACGATGAATGCTTTATAATTTTATGAAATGCTTCATCAAAGGACAGAATATGTGCTTTCATGGAACTAAAAGACATGTTTCACAGTGTAAATGTTATAAAGGAGGTGGAAATAATCTACAGCCCCACACCAAAGGAGCCAGTACTGACCTTTGTAAAGACGGGGAATTACTCACAAATGAGGTAAAACTGGCTTTGAATTTTTTTATTTTCAATTTTAGTTACGCTTATATGAAAATAACAGAAGAGGGGAGGGAAAGGGTGGGGAGGAGGAAGGAAGGGTAGCCAAGTAGCAGTGTTAGGTAGGGTGTACATGCACTTGATTCTCTGCTACATATCTTTATCTGACTTCAGAATTCTTTGTTTAGTTTTATCTTCATGCACTATAAAAGGCCATGGAGAATGTTGGCATTTAGCCAAGTTACCATGAGGACGAAAGGACATGACAGGAAGTAGTGATGGAACTACTTTCCCCACTTACGTAATGACTCTATTTTCAAACTGCTGATAAATTTGTTGGCTTGTTATTCTCCTAAGAGAATATTTGTTTTCTAAAAGAAAGCTCAAAGAAGCACTATTTTGATAACTGCATCACACAAAATATTTCCCATTTGATAGAGCTTTTCTATCAATGTTAAAATCATGAATAACCTTCGAGAGAAAATCAATGTGGCGTGAAGAGAAGACGAAGGAGTTTATGATTGGAGTCTTGGATAGGTTGGTGAATATTTGGGAGCACTAGGCATGGGAATTACCTCTGCATTGACTCAGCAGCTTTCCTTGGTTACCACCAACATTGCACTGAGCTTATTAAAGTTGTTAGTCTAAGAGCATTTCATCAGCCAGCTCTAAAGCATATGTGTCATGGTTAATTAAAAATTGAATTTTGGTACTACTAATGTAACTTCTCACTGTATAAATAGTCTATCTGGGAAACTCCCCAGTACTTTAAGGAAGTTTTGATACAATTATTAGTATTTATTGGAGACTATTATATCAGTCAGAATTACCTACAGGAAGAGAACTGATAGACTGAATATATACATATATATATGTATATATATTATTATATGTATATATATATTATTATTATATATATGATACTATATTATTATATAGTATCATATATATTATTAGGTATGTTACATGTGAGATTATTATATATATGAAATTTATTAGATTGGCTTATGTGATATGGTCCCTTATTAGGTATGTTACTTGGGAGATTATTATGTATGAAATTTATTATATTGGTTTATGTGATATTGTCCCAGTAGTCCAACAATAGCTTTCTTACACTAGTGAGGTGAACTGGTGGCTCAGACCACAAAGCTGGATGTCCCTGAAGTCCCTCTCTGGTCCTGAAGACCTGGTGGATTCCTGAGAGATGTTCATCTTCAGTCTACGTTGGAAGCATGAAGAAGGTGGTCCCAGTATCAGGGAAGAGATGGTACATTAACAGGGTAGGGTAACTTGCCAGCAAGAGTGATGGCAGGCAAGCAAACACAGAAGTTTCCTTCTTCTGTCTCCTTTGCTCTGTGCTACCACCAGAAGGTGTTCTTCCCACTTCAGATAATATGATTAAGAAAATCTCTCACAGGAGTAATGAACAGTTTGCACTTTGGTTGATTTGAGATTCAGTCAAGTTACCAACCAACTGTAGCAACCTATACCAATGATTAGACGCCATGTCTGTTTGACCTTCCAACTATAACAGACAAAAAAAAAACTAAACCAAAAAAGAGGTTCCATGTGTCTTTACCTAAAGAAGTTTTTCATATGGTTTTTATATATATATGGAGTTTTCCTCAAGTCGACTCAGGGGTGAAAATTGGAACATTTGTGGTCTAATCACACCTTGGTTTTTAAACTTGGGTCTTTAGGCATGCATGGCAAACACTCTTACACCAACTTATAGAAAAGCACACCATGTAAGTTTTGTCTTGTCTACAAGATTGCACCTTGTGACGAATGTCTATTTCTGTAGTGAATGACAAGAATCCTTGGGACATGCTGTGGATTTTGTGCTCATTTTTCCTCTTTATAAAATTAATGAGTCACAATGACAAAAGAAATTATTGTTTTTTACTAATGTTTTATTCTAAAACAATTAGCTAATTTCATAGTAAACTAAGTATGAAATCATAACTATTTTATTTATGTAGTGCTCTATTATCATCTCAGGTGATTTGACAAATATCCTGACAAAAAGTAATACATGGCTTACAATTCCATGTTATCCTGTGGAAGAAAACAGGAACTGAAGCCCCTAATCATCACATCACATCCACAGACAAGAACAAAGAGGGAATAAAGACATCATTTCTGACTTGTTTCTTGCTCTCATATAGTTTTCTGATCCCGTATATCATTTAACAATACGCTGCCCAGGGAATGGTTTTCCCCACAGTAGGCAGTGCCTTCCTAGATCAATTAATAGTCAAGACAGTTACCTACTGACATGCATACAGGCCAACTTGATTCAGGTTATTCTGTATTTATACTGTCTTCCCAGGTGATTCTAATTTGTGTCAAATTAATTGTTAAAATGAACCAGCACAGTCTTAATAAATTAAACCAGTATGTATTAACATGTACAACTAAAGATGAGCATAGGGGCTAATTATTGGGGATTGAACAGTGACCAAACATCCATCTATTTCCCTCCATTGTACTAATTTGTATATCTTATAGACATGTTTAACTCACTTCTTGTCTAACAGTTGGATATGTTGGTTGTGATTTGGATGCCTTCTGTATTGGCTACGGACATGTCAGGAAATAGGACCAGTTGGATGGGTTATCTGAAAAATTTCTAAATGAAAAGTTTATTTAAAAAGTAGTTTCTCTCTCTGTCTCTGTCTCTATCTGTGTCTCCCTTTCCCCCTGAATCTAGCCAGAGGTAGCAATAGTTGGAGTGTGTTCCTTTCCTTTAAAAAGAACTAGTAAGAGGATGATCCCAGAAAGGACTGGAAACCCCAAAATAGATCACCCAGTGAGAATGGTAGTCTTTAAAATACTGAACTATTTCCTAATACTTTGGTCAATGAAGTAAGGGGGAGAAAGTGTTCCAGTTTACATTTTGTCCTGTCTTATAATCTCTTTCTCCCCTAAACATACAGCCTGCATCCAAGAGCAATCAAGTAGAAGCTAGTTAGTTTGAAAGTGTGCTAGATAAGAGACTGGCTGCCATGGCCTCTTAGACCAAATGTGTAAATATGGAAACTAATTTTGGAAACAGGGATAGTATAAAATAGGCATCAAACCTTCATAATAAAATATGTAACAATATGGAATTCATTTTTTGTAGGCTGTATTAACAATGCACTTAGGCCGGGCGTTGGTGGTACTCGCCTTTAATCCCAGCACTCGGGAGGCAGAGGCAGGCGGATCTCTTTCAGTTCGAGGCCAGCCTGATCTCCAGAGTGAGTGCCAGGATAGGCTCCTAAGCTACACAGAGAAATCCTGTCTCAAAAAAAAAAAAAAAAAGAATGCACTTATATACTTAGATTTAAGGTTTTGAAGATGTTTGAGATTTTGTCCCAATAGTGACATAAACTGAATATGTTCGGTGTTTCTGAATATAATGCATGCTCCATTTCAGGAGACAATCTATTTCACAAGCAATAAGCAATTAAAAAACATGCCTGGTATGTAATTGTGATGTTAATTTACATATATCTTGACTAAATAATGAAGCAAACCCTAGAGAAACCATCTTCAGCACCATGGACAGAGTCCGCAGGGCTGACTTTTAGTGTTTAGTAGTTCATTGTGCTCTGTCCCATTACTTTGGCTAAAATTCCCCAAGTTGTATTCAAATTAAATCAAGTATTTGCATAGTTACATAAAGATGTTATGAAGTTATAGCTATGAATTGAACTATCATGATTGAATCTTTTAGTACAGACCCTCTCCCTTGCTTAGCTAGCTCTGTGAGAACTGAGTGCAAAGAGGCTCTTACGATTGCTTATCTTTCCTAGGTGTGGACTGGGAATAGTGGAGTTTCATGCTTCAGATATGCATGACAGAAAAATTCCCTTAGGGTTACAACTTCAGGAAAATATGTGCATTTCTGACATGAGTATTTAGAGTTGATTTCTGAAGCATAGTATGCCTTTACCTAGTGGACTTCAAGATCCACTAGGTAATTTACTGAAGTAATTATGCATTACTTCAAAAACACATTTTCCCACCAGTATTCAGTAATCTGTAATTTTAAAAACTGATCAGTTCTTTGAATATTCCTTTGGGTAAACAAATACAAAGAAGAGCAAGCTAAGCCAATCTTACCCTCTAGTGAAATACATTTTTTAAATCTGATGTTAAACATGTTTCGTCATCACAGATATAAGAAATTACATATTTGTTTTTGTTAAATATTATGAAAGTTGTGGTTCATAAGACATCAGTAAGACATGAAAAAATAAGAGTGAACTGAAAATCATATGAGCCACTGTTTAAAAATGAGACATAAACAGCATCGTGAGTGTGTGCTCATCAGTCCTTTGATTTTTAGTTTTGCTCATGTTTGCACCAGTTTTCAGTTATGCTCATTTGTTTATCTTCTCCATTTTAACATCCCTGAGTTTAATACCGTTATTATTCTTTTTTAGTAAATGCCTGTATAGATTTGTTCTTTATCGTGCCATGTTTCTGAATCTTATTACTCTCACATGTTAGTTCCTTGTAGAAAGCTATTTCGTACTATAAAGAATCTTCAGTTCTCGTTTATAAAAATGGCTCTTCATGTTGGTTTGTTATCAATAGGATATGCAGTTATATAAGATGGTTGTTTTATCTTACAACCTCTTAAGTATATTATTTCATTGACTTCTGGCTTCCATTGTACTGTTTGTATGTTAACTGTCTGACTGTAGCCAAACATCTGAAACAACCACTTCTTTGTATTTTTAACTTTTCATGTAAACTGCCACTATAATGTGTGTAGTTGCTAATTGTTTTTACATTTTATCATGCCTAGACTTCCAGATTGTTCTACACTGGCTAAAGTGAGGTCCAAATGGGCCTGGAGTCTGGAGTCTGTCATATAGAGCTTATGAAGAAATGCTTGAAAATAAAACAAATGTCAGTATCCCCAAAAAAATAAATAGCATCTATTAAAAACAAGAAAAAATAGTAGTAAAGAGTTAAGAGTAGAGAGTTAATAGCATTCTGTTGGGGAATGTTGAACCCTGTATGTCTTAAGGTATTTCAGTGAGGATATAAAGTAAGAACATTCCTATCTTAGAAACTAAGGAGAAGTTTGGAATAGATAAATTTGATTATTCCCTAATAAGTGGAAGAAAATAAAACTATCGACTGGATAAAATTTTCTGAGAAAAAAATCTGATGAATTGGAAGGAAAATTGATCAGACCAGAGACTCTGGTAAATGAAAATTGATGTCATTGGACTTGGAAACCCAAAAGGAGGAGATGGAGGTAGCGAGTTATTTATTATTAACATTGTGGGACTTAATAAAGTTTAGAGTGATGGCAGACTTTGGGATGCGAGTGCAGAAGTGAAGGTAGGTGGCTGGGGGTTTGAGCACGGTGGCTGAGACCTTACATAGGCTAGTTACTTACATGCTAAAGATGGTCACTGTCACAGAGGAGAAGAGAACCTGCTGGGGCTAGCATCGATGATAAGTAAACACTGATGTGAGCACCTGCAGCTCCTGGTGACAAGGATGGATAATGTCTGCCAAGATAGAACACGCAGCCAGTGGCTTTCCATCCATCCTCACATGGAGAAACTAAAAGGAGTGTTTTTAAAAATGCAAGTGTCAAACTAGGCTTAGAGATAATTTAACGTGCTAAAGAAATACAAATAAGCTACCGAGCATCGGGCTTAATGGTAAGGAACTAGATACTTCTCTACTAAGATTGAACACAAAGCAAGGACATCTCTTTGTACCACTAATATTGTCACTGTCCTAGATAATGCAGGAAGAAAATCCATATATAAAACTTAAAAAAAATTGTATGCAAGTTGAGAAAAACTAAAAGTATGTGTTCATAAATTGTGGGCTTACATACAATACCTTCAAAGAGTTGTGAAAAGCACTTAGCTTAAGCTGTAGAAAACAGGGTTAAAATAAATATGCTGATGTTTTTCTCTATTTCATTAATGAACAGATAGAATTGGAAACTAATACTAACATCATATACATTACCTGTAAATATTTGAAATACTTGACTATAAATGGCAAATATGTTTGTATGACCCACATAAAAACTACAAACACTGATTTTAAAAATATAGAATATCTAAATAATTACAGACTAGAATTGGCTATTTATATGAATCCATGCCTATAGTTAACTTGTCATGTCTTATGGATACAATCAATAGATTTGGTACCATGCCAGTAAAAGTATCCAAGCAAGTCATACTATAAATGTTTACCAAATGATTCTGAAGTTCATATTAAAAAGCAAATACCAGAGTGGTCAATGCAATACAGAAAGGGATAGGGACTGCAGCAGGGAGACTAGTGACTGATAGCCATTATGTAAGCTTATTAAAAGCTCTGGTAATTAAACAGGACATTGGAAGAATAGAAAAATAAATCAATTAAATAAGCAAAGAGCCCAGAATGAAACTCCAGTAAATGAAGTCAACTGATCTTGGTCAAAAGAAGCAAAAACAACTCAATGGAACATAGAAAGATTTTTTTTAACAAATTCTGCTTGAACAATTGGGTAACCACATGAAAAAATTCTAGACTGATTTTTGTACCATTGATAATTTTAAATTAAAATCTGTGCTGGGGTTCTGGCTGGTTGGAGCTTTTATAGGACTCGTGTGGTCGCTCTCTCTGTAAGTTCATGTGTGCATTTGCATTAGTCCTTTTGTGTCTGGAAAACACTATTTCCCTGGAGTTGCCCATCGCCTCTGGCTCTTAAAAGCTTTCTGTCTCTTCTTCCACATAGAGGGTTTTTTTTTTTTTTGAGCCTTGAGGGGAGGGGTATGATAAAGACATCCCATTTAGGACAGAGTGCTGCAAAGTCTCCAACTGTCAGTGTTAATTACCCTCTACTACAAGAAGAAGGTTCTCTGATGGAGGTTGAGTGATCAGTGGGTGTAGCAATATGTCATTAGGAGTCCAGAGCATAGAGTCCCACCCCTAGCTAAGAAGCTCTTTGCAACTGACAGTTGCTGGGAGTGAGAAAATCAGTTTTCTTCAGTTGAGTGACACTGAGTATATTTGGTACACACCCAGGAAGACCCCATGATCAGTAGTAGTTGGACAACACAAAATGGACTTAATGTTTGGGGTTTTTGTGGGGTGTGTGTATTTGGCTTAGGTTTGTTTGTTTTGCTTTTTAAGACTGAAATTGGATGGGTAAGGAGGTTGGCAGAGGATCTGGTAAGAGTTATGGCAAGGGGAAGAATAGGATAAAAGTATATATTCTCAAATGCAAATAAAAGTACAAAAAAGTTAAATTAAAATCAATAATAAGCCAGCATGCTAATCTGAAAGCTATAAAACATGTATACATATAACAGAGAAAAGTCTAGTTTTAGTGAATATAATCCCAACAGAACAGTCCGTGAATGGAAAAATCTTACATTTTAGTCTTTTAATTAAAACTTATCTGCAAAAGACACACTTATAAGAGTGGAAAGAAAGGCCAGATACAGGGAGAAAATATTTGTAAGATACATATCTGATAAAGCAGCTAGGACCAGAAGTATGAACAGTCTACAATAAGAAAGTAATTTTTTTTAAAAAAAAAGGAGAAGTATGAACATACATCTCACCACAAAAAGACACACAGATAACAAGGTAGCATACAAAAAAAAAAATCATTTTTGTGTGACTGGGGAACAGTGACATGAGGCAAAATGCCACTGTAAACCTACTTAAAAACAAACAAAAAACCAGACAATGCCAAGTGCCAACAATATATGGAACTACAGAAACTCTCATTTGTTGCAGATGAGAATGCAAAATGATATGACCACATAGGAAGATGTTTTGACCCTTTCTTTAAAATATAACTGTCATGTTTCAGTAGTCAAATTCCTAAGTTCAGTGGAGAACTTACTTGGCACACAGCGGCCATGTGTATTTATAGCATCCCTGTTCATATTTGGTAAAACTTGGAAGCAATCCTGATTCTCTTCAGTGAGTGAATGGGTAAACAAACTGTGGTGCTTAAATACAGAGGAGAGTTACCTGCCTCTCAGAAGAAATGAGCAATCGCACCTCAAATATTCTTCCACAAGAGTATTACATGCCTGTTGCTAAGTAAAAGAAGTGAGTCTAACAAGGTTATGTACTGAGTAATCCAAGTGTATTGCATTCTAGAAAAGGAAACAAAACAAAAACATAACATAGACAGTAAGAAAGGCCGGTGGCTGCAAGTCCCCAGTGAGGGAGGTGAAGGGTGAATAGACAGAAGGTAATTAATATTTAGGGTAAATAAACTCATGTAATGATGGAAATGTAACACTATATACTTACCAAAACCAAATCAATTGAACTGTACAGCACAAAGATTTACCTTCCCATAGACTTTGGCCCTTAGTTAAAAGTATCAAAGTGGCTTATTAGATACAATAAATATTCTCCCATTCATGCAAGACAGTAATAATAGAGGAAACTGTGGGTGGCCAAAGAGATTATCAAAATACATTTTATACTCATTTTTTCAGGCAAACTATAATTAGGCTAAAAATAAAATAATAATGAATTCTATTAAAAATAAATTCTATTAAAAATTACTAAGCAATCTAATTTAACTCTATGAAAGAGACATTTGTTCTGAGTGTTTTGTGATTTTTGTCAATAACCAAATCCTACAATGACAGATAAAGGATAAGTCTGGAGACTTGGTCATTGTTTTATTAAGATGATTGATACTTACTGATGCTTTAAAAATCACCGTGTGTAGTTTTTTTTTTTTTTTTTTTTGTGTGTGTGTGTGTGTGTGTGTCATGATCAGCATCTCCCGAGACATTCAGAATGCCATCTGAGGGCTTTGGCCATGAATATAAATAAACCATAAGCTGGAAGGCAATTCCAGAGAGTAGCCATTAAAATTGGTGGTTGGGATGATGAATTTCAAGGATGAGATATACTTGCACATTCTAAAATTGCTTCATCGTTACCTGTTTTTTTTTTTTTTTCTCTTCCCCTGAAGTAGCTGTTGACCTTGCTCACTGAGTTTCCAAGATTCATCTTCCTTCCCCAACCTGTTCCTGTCCCAGCTTTTGGCAGGACAAAAGAGGCACCTGTGTTAGGAGCAGCCAGATTGCCAGGAGGTAGCAGTTACTTTTGCCATGAGAACAGCACCAAGCTTATTTTAAATACACCAGGCAGGCTATTACTTGAGTGGTTTAAAAAAAAGTGCCAATATCCTTGGCACAGAGAGGATGCCCCAAATTAACACTGACCCTCTTTGCTTTGGCTGGTAAATGAGCCCATCTGTTTTAATGAGAGGGGAAAGACTGTATCCTTCCTTGGCCACACAAACAGGCAACACTGACTGCAGAATTCAGGCAATGATCCTTACACCAGTGTTTGCTATTGGGCTTTGTTTGGTGAATCAGTTCAACAACAACAACAACAACAACAACAGCAACAACAACAAAAAAAAAACAGTATGGAATCTGATGAGAATGATGATCACAGAAGAGGAGCCTATGTCGCTAAAAATATGAGACTGTCTGCCCCTTAGCTTTTTGTGAACACAGTCTTTCTCTTGAAAGTCTTGGGAGTCACATGAAGTCTGTATGTATACATGGACAAAGATAATGGACAGCAAGGCACATGATGCATTCCATGGCACATTGTCATACAAGGCTTTTACCTGAAGATTTGTTATGATAACACTGTTAGTGATTATCTGGAGAAGTGCATTTGTGTCAGCAGATTGAAGTATTTTTCCAGTAGTTAAAAGTGCTATTTAAATTTGTACAGTAAAAGCATTGAGTATGCCTGACATAGTTTCATTATTTTAGGCATGGTTATCACTTTTTTTTTATTTTAGAAACAATATTGTTTTACATATCAATACCCCCATCCCCTAGACTGCAATAGTGTCCCTCCATACAGAATGGGTTCCCAAAGTCCATTTGTGTACTAGGGATAAACACTGGCTCCACTGTTAGAGGTCTCATAGACTGCCCAGGCCTCCTAACTGGCACCCACATTCAGAGGACTTAGTTAGGTCCAATGCTGGTTCTACAGCTTTACGACTGGGGTCCCTGTGCTCTCACTAGGTCAAGTCAACTGTTTCTCCAGCATGGTCTTGGCTCCTTTGCTCCTTTGCTCATCTGTCTTCCCTGTCTACAACTGGATTCCAGGAGTATGTATGACTCAGTGTTTAACTGTGGGTGCCTGCTTCTGCTACGATCAGCTACTGAATGAAGGCTCTAGGATGGCATATCTAGTCATCAATCTCATTATAGGGGAAGGGCATCAAAGGTAGCCTCTCCACTACTGCCTAGATTCTTAGTTGGGATCATCCCTGTGGATCCCTGAACATTTCCCTAGTGCCAATTAAAAAGTGTGGTACAGAACTAAATAGAGAATTCTCAATAAAGGGATCTCAAAATGCTGAAAGACACTTAAGAAAGTGTCCAACATCCTTAGCCATCAGGGAAATTGAACTCAAAACAACTCGGAGATACCATCTTACACCGGTCAGAATGACTAAAATCAAAAACACCAATGACATTCTATGCTGGAAAGGATGTGGAGAAAGAGGAACACTCCTCCATTGTTGGTGGGAGTGCAAACTTGTATGACTACTTTGGAATTCAATGTGGTAGTTTCTCAGGAAAATGGGAATGAGTCTACCTCAAGATCAAGCAGTTCCACTCTTGGGCATATCCCCAAAGAATGCACATTCATACAACAAGGACATTTGTTCAACCATGTTCATAGCAGCATTGTTTGTAATAGCCAGAACCTGGAAGCAACCTAGATGCCCCTCAACTGAAGAATGGATAGAGAAAATGTGGACATTTACACAATAGAGTATTACTCAGCAGTTATCACTTTCTTGATCCAGTGTATTCAATATAGCACAAACTCTTTTTCTTCCTGTTGAGTGAGAAACCAGCACAAAATATAGTGAATACATTTGAGAATACTTTTATTTTTGCAATAATTTCAGTTTTTCTGATAAACTAGCCTGAATGTTGCATGTGTGTTTCCTTAACGGGTCCTCATTTTATTGCACATTGTTTATAGAAGGAAAGACATGCTCTATCAAGAAATGCACTAAAGTCTTCATAACAAAGGGAAAACAGCACACATCGTCTGCTTATTGTTTGCTTTTTCTGCTGGGTTTGCCTCTCCAAATGAACCAGATAATTAATTAATCATGTTCTGTAGAGTAGAAAATTGTCCCGATTAGACCAAGGTCAGAATGCAGTTCACTGCTAAGGCTAATGAATTCCAGCCACCTTCCTAGTCTGGTAGCTACTGGAACTATACAGTGGGCAACGCTCAGGAGATAATGCGTTGTAATTGTATTAGAGAAGGTAAGCTGTTTTATATTGATTTTCATGTCTAAGAAATAGAAAGGCATGCAGGGCTCTTCTCTACCCACAGAAAGCTGTGAGTTGGTGCTAAGATTATCACAGATGATCTTGGATGACTGGAGTATGGTATGCCCTCTGCGCCAACACAGTCCTTCCATGTAGGAATGGACCCTGTCTACCATTAAATTCACCATGTGATTATCATAGTGCCACTATAAGATAATGCTCCAGTCAGTCTTGCTGAGAGAATAGAAAATATGGGCTTCTCTGTGAGCAGAATCAGAAACACAAGGCGTTACCCTGAATAATACAGTACAAACCCTCACCTCTTTACCCTGCTCACTTTTCTGTGTCCGCAGTGCAGGTTTCCTCTTCCATCTCCCCCGCTCCCGTCTGTTCATGCATTTGCCCTCCCACTCCGTTTAGATGCCACTGTTTTCCTTTCCCTTTTCCCTCTTTCTTGTAATATTAAAACATTTCTATCTTCAAGAATAAAGATCCACTGCCCTCCATTTTCCCCTGTCCTTCTTTTCAGAGTCTTTGAAAGGAGGCTTCTTGGGAGCCGTGTCTTAGGCAATTTCCAGGCTTCTCATCTGTAGCAAACACTCATTGCAGGGTAATGTGCTCTCATGAACACTTCTTTAGCCAGGATCCGGAAGAGCCTTTGGTCCCACTTCAGGAAATCTTCCTAAGTGGATTCTGAATGGACAGACACTGTCAGCCATGTCCTAATCTTTACACGCACACCCTTCCTTGCCTTTCCTCTAACTTATCTGGATGTTTTCCAATCGCCTTGTCCAGAAACTGTCAGCTGGGAGTTAATGATGGAGAGGATGTGTTGAAAGACATAAATGGCTCTGGTGTTATTCAGAGTTCATCAGGTGGCATTTCAAAAGCATCATGTTCAGTGACACTTGGAACTCAGTGTCCTTCCTGTCAGCACTGAGCAGGGAGCAGCACACTGCCTGCCACCTGCCTTTCCCTCAACAGTTCAGCCCTCATCAGTTCCAAATAGCGGAAACATGGTGTTTGTTCCTGTTTTGCCTGGCTACTTTCTTAAGCCTTGCCCTGTGGTGATGTGGGTGCGCCCACACTCCGCTATGCTTTTTAGCATGATCAGCCCTGGTATCTGTACAGCTCCAGTTCAGACATGTCAGGATTTCCCCACTGACATTTCCAATATATGTCCCTTTATCTGGCATTCCCAAGGATCAGACCTGTATCCTTGAAGGGTGTCTGTCCATCATCTTCTGCTCAGAGAGCTGACTTACAGAGAATGATGCCCTCTGGTTGCCTGTATCTCAGAGTTGTGCTTTAGGGATTCACCGTGCCTCCCCAGAGCGTCTCCTCTTGCCTTTGTTCTCTTACATCATTATTAGTTCAACAACCTGTGAAGCCTGATGTCTAGCCTGAGGTTTGCTAGTGTCCCTTCAGCTGAGCCTCCAGTCACTTTCCTTATGATAATGTCCTGGTTCCACTCCCAAAGACTCCCCGGGTGTTCCTCCATTGCCTCCAGCTCACAGGTAAAGTTTCTTATGATCAACACACATGTTTCAC